>NC_091951.1:166737211-167037211 GCF_031021105.1 Erythrolamprus reginae | reverse complement strand
AGATTTGTATGCCGCCCCTCTCCGCAGACTCGGGGCGGCTCACAACAAAGTGAAAACAATTTACAACAAATCTAAATTACTTTTTAAAAATATTTAAAAGACCCCATTTTCTAAACACACATACATACAAACATACCATTCATAGATTGTAAATTGTATTGTATTTGAAGTGTGTAAAAGGCTATATAAACAGAAATGATTTTGATTGCTAATGCCTGTGTTTGATATCAGCAATTACATCATCCCCTAAAAAGCATTGCTTTTTTGCAATTTTTAAATGTCCCCCCATGCTGTTGCGCATTTTGATAAATGCTTCTTCCAGCCAGAAGAAGAAAAAGCACAACTGAAAGAAATGGAAGTGGTTTTTTTGCCGGCAACAGCCAGATATTTATGATGAGGATGCTTGCATCTAAACCAAGGCCTTCAACAAGCATTCTGAAAAATGCTCACCAACTTCATGTATTAAATGATTGTGGTTGAAAGATAATCTGAAGTGGGTTAGAACCATAAACAGTGGTATTAACCTCCAGTCAGGTATTCTGTCATGCTACCCTTCTTTTTACGATAAACTGGTTGATCTCAGACAGTGTTTGTGACTTTCTGATTTTTTTCTTGCTTAGTCTTTCTAGCCACCCTTCTCTCTGTCTAGGTCTGTATCTGTTTGTCCTCCTCTTTATAATCCACAAAATACAATGGAGCACTTTATTGACCAAGTGTGATTAAACACAGAAGGAATTTCTCTGTCCAATGCCTGCTTTCCCCTTTCTGTACCCTTATTTTCTGTTTCTGAATGTGTATATCTGTGTCCTATTTATTAGATGTTCATCTTGGCTAAACTTCCTCTATGTGTGTTCCTGGTGACCTCTGGGTATTGGTACAATCACTTGGAACAATTAAAACGAGGGAGAGGTATGGATAATCAACCCCACTCTCTCTTCCCAGATTCCATTTTGCTCCAATAGCAGTACAAGAATCAAGACAGTTGGAGATGGGCTGGGCTCAGTGGTTGACCAGGGCATCTTTCATGTCTTGCCGTGCTCTTAGCATAACACATTATTTGCAGAGACCGCCTTCATGACCGTTGTTTTATTCTAGTAGGTTTCATCCACTCAGTCTGCTCGGTCACCCTGTCCAAGGATGTCTTCACATGCTTGGGACAGATGAGTCCCTATATCACTGAAGGTCAATGACCCAATGTCTTCTCTCAACCTGGTTTGGCCAGCCTGTCGAAGCTGTTGCCTGGGGTGTGGCCGCTGCACATGCTACAGCTAGTAGGAGCCACAGGTGAGAGCTGAGTGACAAGTGAGGACCAAAGGTGAACGAGCTGCCCTAAAAGCTGCCATAAAATGAGCTGCCATAAAAGAACACAACATGCTCTACACCAGAGGTGCTACCCCTCCCTGAACACCCCATACATCCTAAAGGCTTAATAGAGAGATGGGGAAAAAAACAATATTTTCTCATTTTGCTTGAAGTGTGTATATACAATCTAGTTCGTAAACTACTCAAGACCCACCTATACCGCCAGGCATGGGGGATTTGAGACATCTTTCCCCCAGGCTCCTTATAATTTTTGTTTGGTATGTATGTGTTGTTTGGTTTTAATATGATAGGGTTTTAGTTATTTCTTTTAATATGAGATTTGTGCCACTATAATATCGTTTTTATCATTGTTGTGAGCCTCCCCGAGTCTTCAGAGAGGGGCGGCATACAAATCTACTAAATTATTATTATTATTATTATTATTATTATTATTATTATTATTATTATTATTATTATTTGAGATCTGTGCCAGCCGATTAGTTCTGATTGGTCTTCTCATTGCTCTCTTGATCTCTAAGATTCCAAGTCCTCCACTCATCCATTGTCAAGTTTTAGCTCTAACACTGATAGATGGAATGAAACAAGGCAATGCTGCCAGTACAAAATTCAATGGAATTTTTGTCTGAGGATTTTGTGTGGGGCAAGGAAAGAATTCCATGTAGCTCTGTGCACAGTCTTTTCTATTCATTCCAACAGCCCCAGAAAGAATCTGAGATACAACCCAAAACTTTACGACTATCATGAAATCTACATCAAAGGCATGCAGCCTCTTCTTAAAATCCCAACAGCCTGAATCTTAATTTTTTACTTGAGGGACATACGAAAACTCTGCATGGATGTTTTAATGGCCAAAACAACTACCTTCAAACTACTAAACAGGAATCTCTCAAATATTAATTATGCAAAATGTTTAAAAAAAAAAGGAAAACTTTGGATAGCCCTCACCTCTTTTTCTTATTTTAATTTTAGAACCCAACATTGTTGAAGGCAAGAAGATCATCATACTGTGTTTATTCATTTTCCTCCTACTGCGGTTCTTACATGTTCTTTTTCTCCAACACAAACACAAGCACATCTTTCAAGTATTGTAAGGGGGGGGAGAAAAAGACCACCCAAGTGACTGAGCTGAGAAAAATGGAGTGGCTCAAAAATTATTCTCTTTTTAGTGGTTTCCAGTGAGAATTGCCGAGTATTGTCTTTTACAAAATGAATTTCTAATGAGGAAATTTTGTAGCAGATACACATTTGCTAATTATAGCTAACCAGACAGAGTCAACTTTATGGAGCTTTTCCAAAAGGGAAGATGGGCTTAACCCAACCTGCAATATCAAATTCAGATGCTCACTTGAGAGATACTAAACATACCAAAACCTATTACATGCACCGTCAGTTTCCAATGTTTTATTTCTGAGCCCAGAGAAGGGCAAAGGACCAAATTTAATCAGCCACTATCTAATAATTCAGAAAGATATCAGTAGGATACATTATTTAACATGATGATATTGTATGGAGAATTAGATTTATAATGGAAATTTACTACTTGTGAGATTCTTTTTGTTATTATAAGAGTCCTGGAATGAGCAGGTGATTTATCCAGACAAAAATCCCCTTAAAGCCAGTGGAGTTGGAGATAATTCATGCGATTAAAATTCTATCTTAGTCCAAAGGCTGTTAATTGTATTGGGATGCATGCAGTTTAATATTCCAGTCAGTCCAGTTTGGGGGTTTAAACATACTGGCTGTTTATTTGAAGTTGCATTTAAATATTATTGTAGCAATTTGACTCCATGGAAGTCAAGTAATGTTGGTCGAGCAGGGGGGAAATTCTGTTGTCAGATGTGACTAGATTGATCTTTCCAAATATTATTAAGGATCATATTGAAATTGTGATTTAAAGGCAACTGCAATTAGTATAAATTATATGACTTAGAGCTCTGGGAATATCAGGTTTGCTTTGGTTCGTGGTTTTGACATTCTGCTTGCCTTCCCCTCCTCAAGTTTTCCTTTTGCTCATGGGCACAGGAGCAGGTGGGCATCATTCATGCAACCAATCATAAGCAGCAGAGCAATTTGTGTTGGTCCACATCCCCAGTACCTCATTAGATTTCTTCTAATTTAAAAATCTTGCCATCCAGTACAGTGATACCTCTACATAAGAATACCTCTACTTATGAACTTTTCTAGATAAGAACCGGATGTTCAAGATTTTTTTGCCTCTTCTCAAGAACCATTTTCCACTTACAAACAAGAGCCTCCGAAACTGTAACTGGAAAAGGCAGGGAGAAGCCTCCGTAGGGCTTCTCTAGGAATCTCCTGGGAGGAAACAGGGCCTCCACCCTCCCTGTGGTTTCCCCAATCGCTCACAATATTTGCTCTTATATTGAGTCCTATGGGAAAAATTGCTTCTTCTTACAAAATTTTCTACTTAACAACCTGGCCACGAACAAATTAAGTAGAGATACCACTGTATTGTGTTAACATTGTCTTTATTGTGGACATTTATCTGGTTACTTAGCAGAATGTTGAAGTGGGTTGTGAGGCCCTTGCTACTCTCTGAGCTTGGCTGTTTTCTTGCATACGTTTTGTTACCAAACTAGGTAACATCATCAATGTCTGAAAGGAGTGGGGTTTGGTCTCTTTTTATATACTAGTAGTTTGCCCTGACAGTGTTAGTGGGTGAGTTCTTGGCGGTTCCTAGATGGACTACAACCAGTGAAGGGCTGCAAAAAATTGGGAGCATGGCTTATTTTGTGGGTGGGTCTTGCCAGCCATGTGACCAGGTGGGAGTGGCTTGATGATCATGTGACTAGGGGTGGCTTAAAGGTCATGTGACTGGCTTAAAGGTGGCCAACTGATGTCACTCGTGTCAAGGGTTTGGGTTAGGGTGCCTGGCCTCTCCTTTCCTCAAAGAGATACAATTTTCCTATTTGCTATTACTGAACATCCAAAATATACTATTTAATTCTATGTTTATATGCCATATGTGTCAAGGATTGTCCTAAAAATGCAAGTTCCGGGTGTATTTATAAATGAAGAGGCAACATGTCACATGTTGTTGTTGTTGTTGTTTTTGGCTGAATTTGAAAATTAAGGGAGACTAGGATAGATCTATTTCGGCCTTATTTTGGCCTCATCAGCTAGCCATACCCAACTTTATATATATATAAAGGTTGCAGGTTCAAGTCCCAATGGGTATGGCTAGCTGATGAGGCCAAAATAAGGCCGAAATAGATCTATCCTAGTCTCCCTTAATTTTCAAATTCAGCAAAAAAGCATGTGACACATACAGATAGAATTGTCGGCTATCAATAAATATTAACTGCCTTGGAAATGGCCCTGGGTTGGGCCGAGAGGCAAATAAGGAGCTGTGATGTTCCTTCAATACACCAGGGTGATTTGACACAAAAATATGTAACCCTTCCCTGGTGCAGAGCTGAAGGGTTTGGATACTGTAGCCTAGAGGATAATTTTCTGCCTTACAAGGCAAGGGTTGCAGGTTCAAGTCCCAGTGGGTATGGCTAGCTGATGAGGCCAAAATAAGGCTGAAATAGATCTATCCTAGACTGTGACATGTATATGTTAGTATAAAACACTTCACAAGAAGGAACTTTCCTCATTCTCTCCCTACAGTTGTGATTATACTAATGACATGGCATGATATAATGACAAGGTTTGATAACCTCCAAATAAAGTAGGAGAGAGTCCTCAACATGTTAACCAGTTAAGCACCTTATGCAGGAGGAAAAAAACCCTCTCCAATCTCTCTATTCCAAAACCAAAAGAATGGTATTTTAGGGGAGAAAAATCAACATTTTTAGATGGCTACTATTCCATCAGTTTCAGGTACAATTGTATTTCTTTGGAGCAGGGGCGGGTTCCTCTTACTTTTGGTGTACTGCGTGTGCATCATGATGTTTCGTGCATGTCCCCTAGCATAATTTTGCGTCTGCGCATGCACAGAGGGACGATTTTACATCTCTGCATGCTCAGAGAGCCAAAAAATCATCAAAAATTAGAACAAAAATGGCGACATGCACTGACTGGCAAAGACAGCACCAGAGTCTTTGCGCCCAAATTGCACAATTGGCGGGACACTACCAGAATGGTGCATCAGAGCACACCGGTAGGAACCCAGTCCTGCTTTAGAGATGTGGATTTTTAATGTTCATGTTACTTTTTTTTTAAAAAAAATCTTCTTGCTCAAATATTTTTCTTTTTTTTAATCATAATGATGGCCAGAGCCCTTTCAATAAAGGCTATTTCTTACATGTGGTATATGTTTATTTATTTATTTTGTTTGTTTTGTCAAGTACATATTTATTTATTTATTTATTTATTTATTTTATTTGTCATACAAATATAGTATTGTATTTTAGTATGTTTAACATAATATAAGTATAAAGTAGAGATAGAAAAGATAAAAAGACATTAGAACATATTGTACCTAAGTACATATTGTACTTAATGGGCATATTGTACATAAGTACATATTGTCAAGTATGCAAAGATATAACAATGTTGTATACATGATACTAGTAAGAGAGAAGCATAAGGACAGGGGACGGAAGGCACGCTGGGGCACTTATGCATGCTCCTTATTGACCTCTTAGGTCAACAGTGGATAGTCTAAGGATAAAGTTTTGGAGGTTAGTTGATGATACGCCAGAGTCAGGTAGTGAGTTCCATGCATCAATTACTCTATTACTATTGTCGTATTTCCTGCAGTCGAGTTTAGAGTGGTTTACTTTAAGTTTGTATCGGTTGTGTGCTCGTGTGTTGTGCAAATATGTTTTGTGCTCATGTGTCGTGCATATATGGCAGACATTTGGGGTGGTCTTCTAAAGCTATAATTGCCAGACTTTAATGTCTGTTAACCATGGAATTGCATTGCTTATCCAATATGTAACCACCCTTCAAAATCAATATTTTAACCATTTTACACATGTTATATTTTTATTTACTGCTTATTTCTCTTATGTCAATATTAAATTCTACGTTAAAGCATAGATGTGTTTGGTTAAGAGAAGGGCTTCCACGGAATAGCTGTGGCTGGGCTTTTCCGTAATGTGAATTGATTGCTTGGAGAAAGATGTTGTAAACAGTAACACAATACACTTTTACTGGCAGTTAACAGGAAAACATGTTTGCTGCTCCCTGCTCTCCCTAGACTTGGAAAGACTCAGTGTTAAGTTTACAGTTCATTACAGTGATAAATCTCCTGATAGCAAAAGAGCCCGGGGTCTGCTTTCAGCAGAAACACTGGATTTACTAGAAACTGGATCATTCTCAGCTTTCCCACTTGGTTCATTTAAATATGGTAAAGGGTTAAATAAGGTTCAGGAGGGAAGTGTTTTTAATAGGAAAGTGAACACAAGGACAAGGGGACACAATCTGAAGTTAGTTGGGGAAAAGATGAGAAGCAACATGAGAAAATATTATTTTACTGAAAGAGTAGTAGATGCTTGGAACAAACTTCCAGCAGATGTGGATGGTAAATCCACAGTAACTGAATTTAAACATGCCTGGGATAAACATATATCCATCCTAAGATAAAATACAGGAAATAGTATAAGGGCAGACTAGATGGACCATGAGGTCTTTTTCTGCCGTCAGTCTTCTATGTTTCTATGTTCCTTTCCATCCATTTCCAGTTTCAGCACAGCAAGCGAAAAGTACAGTTGCGTCTACAATTAGAAGGGCATTCATGTTAACTAGGCCAGGATTGCCACTGCTGCTAATACCAGTGCACTGCGCTCACGGCTCTGGGCCACTGGTGTATGCACGCTCACTCCAGTGAGATTTTGCTTCTGCGCATGCGCATTAAGCAAAATCTTGTGAAGGGACATGCATGCATGTGAGATTTCGGTGATTTTTTTGCTTCCGTGCATGCGTGGAAGCAAAAAATTGCCAAAATCTCACATGTGCGTCCCTTCACAAGATTTTACTTTCTGTGCATGCGCAGAAGCAAAATATTGCTGGGGGTGTCCGCACGCATGCCAGTGACACGGAGCTGCACTCACAGCTCCAGTTTTACTACCAGTGTGGCGTCCTCATACATACTGATAGGAACCCAATATACTAATAATAATAATTAATAATAATTTATTAGATTTGTATGCTGCCCCTCTCTGAAGACTCGGGGCGGCTCACAACAACAATAAATAATGCAGTACAAATCCAATAATCAAAACTACAGCTAAAAACCCACTATCACTTAAAAAACAGTCAACACTACCCAATCATAAGCACACATAAATCTTACTAGCCAAAAACGGGATACATAAATTACCCCATGCCTGGCGATATAGATAGGTCTTCAAAGTCTTGAGGAAGGCGAGAAGGGTGGGGACAGTTCGAATTTCCAGAGGGAGTTGATTCCAGACGCCCGGGGCCACCACAGAGTAGGGTCTTTCCCCAGGTCCCACCAGATGACATTGTTTAGTCAATGGGACCTGGAGAAGGCCAATTCTATGGGACCTAATCAGCCACTGGGATTCGTGTGGCAGAAGGCGGTCCCGTAGGTATTTTGGTCCAATGCCATGTAGGGCTTTATAAGTCATTACCAACACTTTAAATTGTGTCTGGAAACTAATCGGCAACCAGTACAGGCCTCAGAGTGTTGACAAAACATGGGCATATCTAGTGTTAAGTTAGCACACGGTTGGCGGGAAGGTATATTTAGCACTAAACCTTCTCAAACAGAGTAGAGGTAGTTCTCGATGTATGACCATAACTAAGCCCAAATTTCTTTGCTAAACAGGACGGTTGTTAAATAAACTTTGCCCATTTTACAACCTTTCTTGCCACAGTTAAGTCAACCGTTGCACTTGTTAAGTTATTAACACAGTTGAAACATGATTCTGGCTTCCCCATTGACTTTGCTCATCCGATGGTGGCAAAAGGTGATCCCATGAGTCCACAACACTTCGACCTGCCCTAAATATGAGTCAGTTGCCAAGCGTCTGGATTTTGATCGTGGGATGCCTCAACGGTCATGTGAAAACTCTCGTGAGTTACTGTTTTCAGTGCCGTTGTAACTTTTAATGCTTACTAAATAAATGGTTGTAAGTTGAGGACTACCTGTAATCTGTTGGACAATTTGTTGCAGAGATGGGTTTCAGCAGGTTCTGACCACTTCTGGAGAATCAGTAGCGGAAATTTTGAGTGGTTCGGAGAACTGGTAAATGCCACCTGTGACTGGCCCTGCCCCATCTATTTTCCACCTCCCGAGTCCTAGCTGATTGGGAGGAAATGGGGACTTTGCAGTAAACTTCCCTCACCAAGCCACGCCCACAGAAATGGTAGTAAAAAAATACTTAATTCCACCACTGCACAGGAGACACAATCTGTGGAAACCAATCCCTTAATCGAGATTATTGACAAACAGGTTGGAAAGACCTGATCGCGATGCTGTTTCTTGCAGGACTCTACTTCTTCTCTCCACGGAGGAAAGGGTCCATTTATTCCACCTCTTTGCTGTCTGGATTTTAACCAGTTAGTAACTCATAAAAGGACAGATGCAACATCTGAGAGAGAAAAGCAGGAGCACACATGAAAGACCAGGTCCTTTTTTCCCCCATGACTGCTAGGTTCGCTCAAAAGCCTTTGATGGAGAACTTTGTCAAAGGCATTTTGAAAATCTAAAAGCCGCTCCGAGCTCTGCTTTGGTAAAAATTTGAGGCCGTGCCTTTTTCCAGACATCTTTCTACTACAGAGTATTACAGGTAGTCCTCGCCTTACGAGCACAACTGACCCCCCCCCCATTTTTTTCAATTGCCAAGCAAGACAGTTTTTACGTGAGTTTTGCCCCCTTTATGATCTTTCCTGCCAAGCTTGTTAAATAAATCACTGCAATTGTTAAGTAAGCAACATTTTTGTTAAGTAAATCTAGCTTACAAGCTATCTTGCCGCAGTTGTTTAAGAGAATCGCTGCCCTTGTTGAATTAGAAGCACAGCTGTTAAAGGGAATCTGCCTTATGAACTTAACTTTAAATTTCTAACTCTTAGAAATAACTTTTTACCGAGATCCAACTCTATTGATCGTGATTTTATTAATACATCTGCTGAGCATATTTGCAAAGTGTGTTACATACTAAAAAAGTACAGATAGTTCTTAACTTACAACCCACAATTGAGCCCCAAATTTCCTTTGCCTCACTTTATGACTTATTTAACTCTGCAACAAATTGACATGCTTGTTAAATGAATCACTGCAGCGGTTAAGTAAGCAACACTT
The DNA here is from genome assembly GCF_031021105.1 of Erythrolamprus reginae. Classification (NCBI taxonomy): domain Eukaryota; kingdom Metazoa; phylum Chordata; class Lepidosauria; order Squamata; family Dipsadidae; genus Erythrolamprus; species Erythrolamprus reginae. Next base: position 167,027,652 of record NC_091951.1, on the reverse strand, counting down.
ACGTAAATATAGCTTCCCCATTGGCTTTGCTTGTCAGGAGGTTGCAAAAGGAGATCACATCATCCTGGGACACTGCAACCATCAATTGACAGTTAGCCAACTTCTCAAATTTTGATTATGTGATCCTGGGGATGCTGCAAGGGTCATAAGTATGAACAATGGTCATAAGTCATTTCATTGTCATTTTAACTTCCAATGGTCACTAAACAAATAGTTGTAAGTCAAGGACTATTTGTAATGGGGAAATTAATATTTCAGACACTGAAGACACAGACTTCAGAGCATAATCAGAACTACAGAAAAAACAATTGCCAACCTGCCTTCTATTGAGGATCTGTATACTGCACAAGTCAAAAAGAGGGCTGTGAAAATATTTATTGATTCCTTGCATCCTTGACATAACCCCTACCCACAAAAATGACAGCACTGCACACCAAGGCAACTAGACACAAGAACAGTTTTTTCCTGACTGCCATCACTCTGCTAAACAAATAATTCCCTCACCACTGTCAAACTATTCACTAAGGCTGCATTACTATTACTATTAATCTTCTCATCGTTCCTATCACTCATTCCACTGTAACTTGCTGTTTTTATCCTTAACAATTTATATTAATATTGATTGTTTCCTAATTGCTTATGACCCAAAACTTCTGTAGTTCAGGGAGATATTTGTTAAGTGAGCTTTGCTCCCTTTTTACAACCTTTCTTGCTACAATTGTTAAGTGAATCGCTGAAGTTATAAAGTTAAGAACATGGTTGTTAAGTGAATCTGGCTTCCCGGTTGACTTTGCCTGTCAGAAGGTCACAAAAAGTGATCATATGACCTTGGGACACATCAACAGTCATAAATAGGAACCAGTTGCCAAGCGTCTGACTTTTGATCACATGATCATGGGGATGCTGCCAAGGTTATTAATGTGAAAAAAGTCATAAGTATTTTTTTTCAGTGCAGTTGTAACTTTGAAAAATCAATAAATGAACTGTTGTAAGTCGAGAATTATCTGTATATGTGTTGTAGCTGAAGCTGCAATAATAATTAATAATAATAATAATTTATTAGATTTGTATGCCGCCCCTCTCCGGAGGCTCAGGGCGGCTCACAACAATAATAAAAACAATATTATAGTAGAACAAATCTAATATTAAAAAAGAACAAAAACAAAAAGCATATAAAACCCTATCATATTTTAAAAAGCCAAACAACGCATTCATACCAAACATAAAACAAAATATAAAAAAGCCTGGGGGAAAGGTGTCTCAACTCCCCCATGCCTGGTGGTATAAGTCTTATACCAATCTTATTTTCATCAAATGCATGAGCTAGGAGGAATCTTATGGGCTTTCTAACAAATCTCCTTGCTAAAAGTTCCTTTAAAACACTAGTTCTCAACCTGGGGGTTGGGACCCCTTTGGGGGTTGAACGACCATTTTACGGGAGTCACCCAAGACCAGTGTTCCCTCTAATTTTTTTGGGGGGGGGCGGGAAAGTATAGTGTCTGAGCGGCAGTCCCTTCGGGACTGGGCGGCACAGAAATAATAAATAAATAAATAAATAAATAAACAAACAAACAAACAAACAAAAAACCCACCCTGTTTTGCCTCAGAGAATTTCAAAATAAAATACTGTACTGTGTGTCTATAACAGTGAGCTCATAATAGGGCAACTCTATCAATATCAAAATGCCACTTAAATAGTTGAGCTAGTTTCAAACTAGATTTTGATTTTCTTTCTCTTTTCCTTCCTCTCTTTTTTCTACCTGTTTCTCTCTCTTCCTCTCTCTCTCCTTCCCTCTCACTCTTTCCCTCTCGGCTTCTGGGCAGGTTTGGAAAACTCTGAGTTGATGATGATTTTTAAGTGAGCGATTGCTCACTGCTCAGCTTAGAGGGAACTATGCCCAAGACCAAGGGAAAAGACAAATTTCCCATGGTATTAGGAACTAAAGCTTTCATTCTGGTGCCTTGGAACATATTTTTACAATCCAACCAATCAGGCATTTACAGTGGAGGTGTCCCTTTGACCTTCCTGCCAATCAGCTTAAAGCTCTGTTGGGAGAATTTGCGCTAGACTTGTAGTTGGGGGTCACCACAACATGAGGAACTGTGTTAAGGGGTCACGGCATTAGAAAGGTTGACATCTTTGGAGTAGCCTGTGCCCCCATAATTCTCCATGAAACAACGGATATATGCACAGAAGGGCTGTTTCTGCCTAGGTCCCCTGTACAGATGGGAGTGTTTTAAGTTACTGCCTTGTTCATGCTGATTTTGATTCTGTGGCACTTTCAATACTAATAAATGTCCTAATCAAGATCCATTCCAGCCACCAAAGCATCCCTTTGCTTTTTGATGGGGTAAATATTTCACCTGAAACAGCTCTGCCTGTTATCTCTTTTTAATAAGGAGCCAGGCTTCCATGCATTAGTCAAGATGAGTCATGAGAACATGTACGTAAGACAAAGGCCAATATCTAAAACAAATCTTGCTGGTAGAAGTCGATGTAGCTGGAAGCAAAGTTCAACTTTCCACTTTGCTTTGAAGTTCTCTTATGCACTTGACTTTACAGAAATTGAGATCTATTCTGGTTTAGCCAGATAGCCTGCAGCTTCAAAATACACAATCTACGGAGTGGATCAAGGACGGATTGCGTAAGTGGGGTCTTTTGGTCTCTTTAGAAGCTTCCCAGACAAAATCCTCATAAAATTCTTTTCTCCACCCTGGTAAAATTGTGCCACCCTCTCCTGACTGACTCCATGCTAATCTTTGGTCTACGGAAGCTGGCTGCTGCCTTCAAAGCAAATGGACTGCCTTTCAGCTCTGAATGCAGTTCCTGTCTCTGTTACAGACTTTGTACGTGACCTTGATCGAGTCCCTTAATCTAGCAGAACCTCACTTCCCCAGCTGTAAAACAGGGATGTTGCCATATCCTTCAGCTAATCCTTTCATTCTGTTTATATTGCTGGCAAGGTCTTTGAGGAGTAGCCTTTGTCTTCTTGATATGTTGATATACTTCATTTAGAACAGGAGGAATCCATTTCAACTTAGTTCCTGACCAAACTAAGTGGAAACCTATATATCCTGAAGCTTTAGAGCAGCTTTTCTCCAACTTGGCAGCTTTAAAGCATATGGACTTCAAGTCCCCAGTATGTGATGGCTGGGGAATTCTGGGAGTTGAAGTCCGCCTGCCTTAAAGTTTGGAAAGGTGGAGAAATGCTGCTACAGAATGTGATAAATATTATTATACTTAATGTCTCCAGCTAAAAGACATACCACCAAGGTGGATGAAGGGTTAATCCTGGCCATAGATTTGTAATTATCATCATCATCCAAAATGCCACTGTTATTTGATATATATTGCACATTTTTTTAAGAATTAAGTACCTTAACTTACATTGGCAGGTCAGTGTGAACCACATGTATGAAATATTAAAGATTTCACACATGCACACATATTTATTGTCTCCCTGGGAGTACAATAATAACCCAATTAGTAACACATTGCTTTAATGCCACCCTAAATCACGCCACTGCCAAGCCCACGGAAGAGCAACATTTGGCATCTGGGATTCAATATTTAAAAATTTCAATTTTTAATTACGAAAAAACAAAGGAGGCAGAGTGACATAATGTTAAGTTGCCATACCATTAACATAACAAAATGGTTAAGGCACCAGATTAGAGACCAGGAAACCATGAGTTCTAGGTCAACTTTAGGCATAAAAGCTGCTTGGGTGACTTTCGGCCAATCATTTCTCTCAACCCAACCTACCTCATGGAGTTGTTGTTGGGGGGTGGGAAATAAGAAGAGGAATGAGTGTTAGATATGTTTTCTGCCTTGGGTTAGTTATAAAAAATAATAAAGGCAGGATAATAAAGAAACCAATATCTTTGGGTAGGAGTGCAAAACCCAGAAGAAATCCATTTTTTTTTTCAGGGTTATAGGCATATTCACTTATGTTTCCTGTGGAAAACCAGTGATTTTTCATCTTATAAATGATTTCATTTTCTAAAATTAGGTGGCATGATTTTCCAAAGCGGGAAAAATGGGTTCAGGGGTGTGGGCATGGTACTTAGAAATTGTCTCCCTTCACAATGGACATCTTTTTTTCATTTATCAAATGCCTGGGTTCCTGAAACTTGGAAACCATTTGCATCCCTCCCGAAATCTTGGGTGGCAAATTAGAGGGCTCTGTGACTTTGTTAAATCCTCAGGAGAAACTTTGGAAGGCCCCAGTGTTGCAGTCATTCAACCCTACTTCAAAAGAAAGGCCGACATAATGGATGCACTGCAAAGGGACACAGAATATATGAAATAAATGATGGTGGACTAATTAGCAGCTCAGTTTGTTGTGCAAACTTCACCCATGAAGATGATGGAAGGTTGAGTTTGTCATGTGAACCCAGCCAAATGGATTACTTCAATAACCTATGGTTAAATAAATCATGGGATAGCAATATGTGTGAACATTTATTTGTTTGTTTGTTTGTTTGTTTGTTTAGTCCAATGTACAATAATACACAGTGTGGGTTATAGAGGATATACTCGAGTAAGATATATTAGAGAAAGAGTAGAAATAAAAATATAGGAATAAAATATATCAATAAGAGAATAGAAGAATATTGTAGAAAAGTATGAGAAGGATAGAATAGAAGAATAGTAGATATGATATATGAGATACAGGAGAGACAATAGGACAGGGGACGGGAGGCACACCCCTTACTGACCTCTTAAGAATCTGGAGTGGTTAATAGTGGATAGTTTAAGGGTAAAATGTTGGGGGTTAGGGGAAGATACTACGGAGTCCGGTAATGAGTTCCATGCTTCGACAACTCGATTACTAAAGTCATATTTTTTACAGTCCAATTTGGAGCGGTTAATATTAAGCTTGTATCTGTTGTATGCTCTTGTGTTGTTGTGGTTGAAGCTGAAGTAGTCATTTATAGGCATGACATTGCAGCATATAATCTTATGGGCAATACATAAATCATGCTTAAAGCATCATAGTTGTAAGCTTTCTAGACCCAGGATAGTAAGTCTAGTTTTATAGGGTATTCTATTTTGAGTGGAGGAGTGAAGGGCTCTTCTGGTGAAGTATCTTTGGACATTTTCAAGGGTGTTAATGTCCGAGATGCAGTATGGGTTCCAAACAGATGAGCTGTATTCTACGATGGGTCTGGCGAAAGTTTTGTAAGCTCTGGTAAGAATTGTGAGATTGCCAGAGCAGAAGCTACGTAGGATTAGATTAACAACTCTTGAAACTTTCTTTGCCGATGTTAACTCTTGAAGCTTTGCCCAGTTTGCAGTGGGCTTTGCCGCTTAGGTCTTTTGTTATTAGTACTCCGAGATCCTTAACCAAATGGGGGTTATCTGTGATAATTTGTTTATTCAGTTTGTATTTGTAGTTCTGGGGGGTTTTGCCGATGTGTAGGACAGAGCATTTGCTGGTTGAGATTTGGAGGTCTTTTTGGAGAGTAGTTGTGTTGTTGGTGGTGTTGAAAAGTTTAACATTATCTGTGAAGAGAACACAACTGCTTGTGATGAGATCGCAAAGGTCATTGATATAGAGAATGAAGAGCACTGGTCCCAGTACGCTACCTTGGGGGACACCACTTTTAACAGGGCAGGGGTAGATATGGTGCTTCCTATTTTAACTACTTGTTGTTTGCTTGATAGGAATGCTGTAATCCAGCAGTGGAGGGATCCTGAGATCCCATAGGATTTGAGTTTTAGGAGTAGTTTGTCATGGACAACTGAATCAAAGGCTTTGCAGAAGTCAATATAGATTGCATCTAAATATTTTCCTTCATCTAGATGAGTTGTCCATATGTTTTTGCAGTGGAGGAGCTGCATGTTGCAGGATAGTTTTTTCTGAATCCAAATTGTTTGTTAGATTGCAGATTATTAGTTTCAAGGTGGAGAGTAATTAATTTGTTTATAATTGATTCCATGACTTTGCATGGGATGCAGCATAGTGATATTGGTCTGTAGTTACCTACAAGAGAGGGGTCTCCTTTTTTGAAGATGGGGATGACCATTGCTTTTGACCATAGTTTAGGAAGTATGCTGGTGCTGAAGGATTTTTCAAAATTTATGCTCAGTGGTTCAGCTATAGCAGAAGAGATCTTTTTTAGGAAGTATGCACATAGGCCGTCTGGTCCGACTGATAGAGAATAGCCATAATAACCATTTCACTTGCCTTCACTATCAGTTCAGAACTGTGAATGGAAGTGTTCACGCACGGTGCTTCTGTGTATGTGCAGATTATCCATGGTGACATCTGATTGGGTGGGCAGAGCCTCTCACCACCGCCATTACTGGTTCTCCTGAACCGGGGAAAACCATTAGCAACCCACCACTGATAATAACTCTATCCTTGCGGCCATGGAAAAAGCATCTTTTTTTCCCAATGACATGACTCGTAATTTTCTTTTTCTGCTAGCATATTGTCTGTTGTGACAAAGTTCTGCTGAAGATGTGCTTGCTGCACATTTAACAATTAGAGAGAACTTTGACTTTTCTCAGATCTGAGCTGTTTCAGACACCACGCTGTCTGATCCCACTAGAAACAACTACAGTATGTGCCTAAGTTACTATTCTTTGCCTAGTTACCAAAATGCACATCATGCTTTATAGAAGCCTTTGACAAAGCCCATGTTGCTGAAGATTTGAACAGGCAAAGTGTGACTCCTCAAGTGATTCCTGTAAATCAGGATTACAAGCCACTATCTGACCCAGATTTTCAGTTCTGACTTGATTTGGACATTACGGCAAGTCTCAGAAAGCAGGAAATATCATGTTAAGCTGGACCTGCAAACAGAAGAGGAAGGATGTCTTAATAGTCTGGAAGATCAGAGGACATGACATTTTAAGACAGGAAATTAAATTATAGGAAACATAGCAAATCATTTGAGAGTGACGTGTCTTTTCTTTCTTCTCCTCCATTGAAATAAATTTGCACATCTCTCTCATGGGCTATATACAGATTGTTGCTGCATCTGGAACACACACAAACAGCTGTGTAGAATCTATGTGTACATTTCCTTATTCCACTTTACACGTGCTGAAGTCCAAAACCAAGGAACTATGTGCCTCTTACACTTCCTCTTTCACAACCCTCTTTTATAGATGAAAGAACTCCCTTGAAGCTAGCAGAAGCCATTTTGAAGGTGGAATAATATAAACAGGACACACAGTCACCATCCCTGCTTCTTTCAAAGCCTGCGACTGAACATAAATAACCTTAACCCTAACCCTCTTTCAAAGCTTAAGACAGAATGCTAGTTACCAATTACTGTAGAGTTTGAAAAAGAAAGGGGATAAAAGGTAGAAAAATTACCGATTGACATAGTTAAGGTGACAACTTGAAAAATGGTGGGAGTGAAATATTTCCGGGCTAAATAAACAGGACCTTGTTCTGTCTGGGTCCCCCCAGATGCCAACACCAACCAAAAAGAGTATCCAGACACACTGGTAAAAAGCAAAGGCAGTTTATATACTGGAAAGCAAACACAGGTAACAAAAACTGTTCTTACAGACAGGAACACGATGAAGCTTCACAGAGGTTTCACGAAGGCCAGGCAATAAAACAGGATTCTTGCTGGCAAAAACAACACTGGAGATAATAAAACCCATGCCTCCCCCAAGTCTTTCAGCCTTCTAGGCCACAAGCCAAGATCAGAGATGCCAAGAATCAAAGCAAGGTCACAGGACTCCAAGTTGATTACTCTCCACAAGACTGTAAGGGCGGGCCTGCCTTTTCAACCCTGCTGAGGAGAACCACACCCAAACCCAGCTGTTGCCAATTCAGGGATGGAAATACCTTTCTAATTGGCCCCTTCTTTGAGCTGCACGTCTCTGCCTCATGTCTATTATAGCCTGTGCGTCTTCATCCAATGAATCCAGGCTACTAGCTGGGGAGAGCCCCCCCCCGGGGGTCTCAGGCTGCTCTCCCTCCTCCTCTTCCTGACGTTCCTCTCCCCCGCCTGCCTGGTCCTCCCCCTCCTGGTCACTGTCCTCCTCCTCTGGGCATGGATCTGGCAGAGCTCCAGCCGGTCCCTGAGGAGCCTCAGGCTGAATCACAACAGACCTTTTTATGGCAGTTTATTACTTTTTATTATTTTTATTATTACCCAACTGATCAATGTACGAAAATTTCTCCACTTGTGAAAGCAGACCCAGAATTCAGTTATGGATTTCAAGCTCCTATTTTTTTAAATTCAGGGATGGCTAAGCAGATAGAAGACAACTTAAGTCAATTTCTCTGAAGCAGGCTTGAAAAAGAAAGTAATCACTAGATTACTTTAAAAGAAAGTCTCAGTTGTTTGACAAGGTTTCCAAGCTGGTTTTGTTGGAGGGGGCTTTTTCCCCAAAGAATTGGGTTTCTAAGCTCCTGCTTCACAGGGAACCATTCAACAGATGAGTTAGTTGGGCCAAAACATAATATATCATATACATATGTTGTGATTTTTGTAAAAAATCTGTTTCTGGAAATTAGTCTTGTCCCATGGTGGTAGTCTAATAAATCTTTCTAGTTATTTCACAATTTGCTAATACTTAAACACGTATAATAATAACTTTGTGGGTGAATTTGATGATTTTGATTTCATCTCTCTAATACTATGTATAACATAAGATGGGTGCTGTGAAGGGCTGCAAAAATTTTTACTACTATACTGTGGGCATGGCTTATTTTCTGGGTGTGGCTTGCTGCCCATGTGACCAGGTGGGAGTGGCTTGATGATCATGTGGACAGGGGATGGTTTAAAGGCCATGTGACTGGCTTAAAGGTGGCCAACTTGACATCACTCATGTCAAGGATTTGGGTTAGGGTTACGGTGCCTGGCCTTTCCTCGCCTCAGAGAGATACAATTTCCCTATCTATTTACTATTACTGAACATCCAAAATATACTATTTAAATGTATGTATATGTACCGTGTTCCCTCGATTTTCGCGGGTTCGAACTTTACGAAAAGTCTATACCACGGTTTTTAAAAAATATTAATTAAAAAATATGTCACTGTTTTTTCCCTATACCATGGTCTTTCCTGCCCAATGACATCATATGTCATCGTCAAACTTTCGTCTGCCTTTAATAAATATTTTTTTAATAAACTTTAATAAATAAACATGGTGAGTAATAATCTAAATGGTTGTTAAGGGAATGGGAAATTGTAATTTAGGGGTTTAAAGTGTTAAGGGAAGGCTTGTGATACTGTTCATAACCAAAAATAGTGTATTTACTTCCGCATCTCTACTTCGCGGAAATTCGACTTTTGCGGGCGGTCTCAGAACACATCCCCCGTGAAAATCGAGGGAACACTGTATATCTAATACTCACAAGCAGCCAAAAATATACATTATCTACTATATAAACTTTATGTGTATGTACACACACACACGCACAGCTCTTCTAAAATTATACACATTCAACTTCATTTACTGCGATTGGAAAAACATTTAAAAATTTCTACCGTTTCTGCGTACCTGACCAAAACTTTTCTACCAGTTCTGTGTACCTGACTGTACCCGTAGGAGCCTATCATTGCATGGGTGCATTATTCTTAAGGCAGAAAACAAATTCCCAGTTTCAGAAGTAATTGTATAATTTATTTTGATAAATCGGGGTGGGTGGGGTGAGTAACAGATCCACAGATTCAGGATCTCCTTCACACACATATCCCCCCCAAAATATGACAAAACAGAAGCTAGTAATAAGAATGGCCTCCTTCCCATTCTCCCAAAGCTCCAGTCCAAATCGTCCCCCAAGGAGCACGCAGGAAGAGGAGATAAATTTCCTGGAATGAGTCTTCTGCACCCTCCCCAAACAAATTGTTCAACCTTTTTGTGAAGTCTGCTTTTTGTTTGCAGAAACTCTGATCTTTACGCTGCTACGGTTAAATGACATTGCAGAGAAGGTGGACAGCTTTCATAAGCCCTTGATCTGCAAATCCTCCATGGCAATTAGGGGATTAAAATGGCAGCAGAAGCTGGCTAGGTTGGCATTCTGGCATTCTGTCTTACCACGTCAAGTGGGCATCCAAGAAGCATTTTGCATAGCCAACTACTGCTGTGTGCTACAGGGGGAAAAAAAACAATTTCTCCTAGAAATCCATCAGAATGGCCACAGATGGAACAGCTGCAAGATTATTCCCTATCTCCTTATCTCAACTCCTAAAGAAGAATTGCTAGTAAATAGATTTCATTCATTCTCAGTTGGGACAGAGCCAGGAATAAAGCATGAAAGAGCAGAAGAGGACATAGGGATCCTAATCTCCACTATTCTAAGTTCCATATCAAGCCTCCTCTCTCCATTCAAGTCATATGCCAATGCAATGTTAATCCAATTCATTCACCATACTCTGCAGATAATAAATGCTTTGATATACCTCAATGAGGCAGAAACTCCAGATCACAGCCTGGTGGGCTGCATTGGAAATGTATGTTGCTGGCCTTATACTCTTGAATTCAAATGTGTTTATAATCCTAGGAGGAGACCTCAATGCTAGATTGGGCCCCAATGACCACACTGTCTATGTATAGCAAAATTGTCCCTCTTCCACCCATGTAGATGCTGGATTCCTCCTCACCTATTGTTCAAATCAGACTTTGCAGACCTCTCAAATGATAAGTGAGCTACTTGCCTGAGATCTTGTACAACAGTGATGGTGAATCTATGACACGGGTGCCACAGGTGGCACGCGGAGCCATATCTGCTGGCACAAGAGCTGTTGCCCTAGCTCAGCACCAGTGTGCATGTGTGTGCTGGCCAGCTGATTTTTGGCTCACACAGAGGCTCTGGGAGAGGTTTTTTGGCTTCCAGAGAGCCTCCAGGAAGATGGGGGAGGATGTTTTTACTCTCTCCTGACTCCAGGGAATCCTTTGGAGTCTGGGGAGGGTGAAACACAAGCCTACTGTGCCCACAAGAAGTTGGGAAACAGGCCATTTCCAGACTTCAAAAGGCCTTTGGGGGGATAGGGGAAGCTGTTTTCGCACACACACCCGACCTTGAATTATGGGTATGGGCACTTGTGCATGCACGATAGCACATATGCATGCTCTTTCAGCACCCAAGGAAAAAAAGGTTCACCATCTCTGTCCGACAGTGTCTTTATCTTTCCCTCGTACCAGCTGAGTCTTTTGGGGAACTATTGAACCCCTATGCAACACCTCCACCAGCATATAACCCAGTGCTTCTCAAATAGTGGGGCGGGGCCCCCTGAGGGGGAGGGGAGGGAACATACTTTTTTGCCACAGGGAATAGGGGGGGGGTTTGCACCAAACAATAGCATATAGTTCAGAGTAGGAGATATGAAGTGCAGATAACAAACGCTTAAGACACCCCATGGAAAAATATTTAACAGGGATGAAAAGAAAGGAGGAGAGAGACAGAGATAATGAGACAAATGTAAGTCTCCCGAAAGCTAAGGTGAGGAAATGTGATGAAGCATATGTAGTGCTTGGCTTCACTGTGACTATGGTGGGAGATGAGGAAAGATCGGTATGTTTACTGTATATGGCAGCAAGCAGCATGAAGCCAAATAAATTAAGGTGTCACTTAAACACATTACACCCCAATGACGCTGATAAGCCACTTGAGTTTTTTCAGTGAAAACTTGCCAAATATTGCAATCAATTATTCTGGTGGAGATTTGGGAGGGGGGAATGTTTACTTCTTCCGGGGGGGGGGGCTGTAACAGAAAATAATTGATAAGCACTGATCTAACCTGTAGTAATATTGTACCCGTGAGGCAACAGTAACGGTACCACCTCAACCCACAGTTTGACAAAGAATGTGTTAATGCTATCATTTATCAGGCTTATATATCAATTACTATACTGACAGGACCTCCTCCAGCAGAAGAATTATTAATGAACAATTCTTGGCAGACAAGAATGAGAAAGTCATGAAAAGCAACTGGGCATGACTCATTCAGGTAGTCCAATTCAATGACTCAGCATCATTCTGGCATATCACATCCAGCTCCTAATTAATAATAATAATGATAATGATAATGATAATGATAATGATAATGATAATGATAATGATAATGATAATGATAATGATAATGATAATGATAATGATAATGATAATGATAATGATAATGATAATAATAATTTATTAGATTTGTATGCCGCCCTTCTCCAAAGACTCCAAAGACTAAAGCAATGATCCATCCATGATGGATTGTCATATCCCACAAGGGACCTAGAAGGTATGCTTTTAGGAACAACCTTTGTTGAAAGTGGATCCCGTAGCCCAGGGGTGGATTACTGCCCGGACGGGGGAGAACACAGTGGGATAGCAAAAATGGAGCTCCACCCCAGAGAATCCAATTTGCACTGAAAGATGTTGAAAGAAAATGTTGGGCGTCCCGCATAAGCCACGCCCACAGTGTGGTAGTAAAAACTTTGGTAGCCCTTCACTGCCCTAGCCAAACTATAGAAAATCTGTCAATATAAGCTGATTTCGGATACCAAGCTTGCTACAGTACATAATATTGCCAGGTTCTGGATGGTCACGTTTAAAATCCAGCAGATGATGATAACCATAAACTAGTCTTAATGAGCATCTGGTTCATCATACTAGGGTATTCAGTGACTTGATATATTCTGCCATGTACTAATCTTCATGTTCCCCTACACTCCTCTAATGCTCCCACCTCTCCTTTTAAATTCTTTTAGATTTGTTTTTATATATAGGGTTTTTGTTTGTTTTATATCTTTTAGCTTTTCATATTTTTTTTAACTCGGGTGTATTTTCTATGCTTTTTAATTGACTGTATCCCACCCTCCTTAAGTTGCTCTGTATCCATAATAAAATTTTGGTTGGACACTAGAGGGGACTAATGGCAATAGCATTTAAATTTATATACCACTTCCGAATGCTTTACAGCCCCCTCTAAGCAGTTTACAGGTCAGCATATTGCCCCCAACAATCTAACTCCTCATAATAATGATATCAGGCAGAAAATAAAAGGGAGTAAAAAGGGGGGAGAAATGCGAAAAGTCTGTCTCTTGTCTACTATTAGCATTGGAGCTTGCAAAATGACTGAAAACTTTTGAAATACTTTGGGAAAGCTTTGAAGAATGGGGTCCAAACATAGCAGCTTCAGTCTCAGCAATGATATATACTGTACTTCTATGAATAGCTTATGTCCCAAAGATATTAAAGAAAAATATATTAGTGCAAAAGAGGACATTTGGGAAGATTTACAAGTTAAGGAGATGAAACAAAATTTGCCTGATGCAGAAATAGCCGAGCATAAAGAATTTGCAGAAGTACAGTATTAGAAAATTAAAAAGTATGGACTATAAGACAAAGGGGGGGCAAAACCCCTAAAATTAAAATACAAAACCCAGAAAATTGACTCAAATAAAGATTTTTACTAGATTTACAAAAGAGGTTGGTTAAAATCTAGAAGATAGCTTTGAGATGGGAAAAAGCAAAACAGAAAAGCAATCTATGACAGCATCTTAATAAAGATTAAGATTGTTGGAAGCAAATGGAAGGCGTTCAAAGTCAGTTAGTTTGATCAATGTTAAAATAAGATATATTGTATAAGTCTGGGATCCCTTTATGGAATTTTCACTGATACTAGAATTAAGATGTTAATAATATACAGTGTGGATGTGTGGATGTATAAGAAATTTTACTTTTATATATTTATTAATCAATGTGTATAGCCACCCGTCTCATTAAAAGTGACTCTGGGCAGTGCACAACAATGAGAAAAAACACAGATATAAAAACAGATTTAAAAATATGGAAATCAATAAACAGTGTAAAAACAAATATGCAATACACAAGCAAACAGACAATGGGGTACCTTATGAGAAGAAAAGATGCTTGCATGTAACACCATACATAAATGAATTACTAAGTCTGCACTTGTCCTTAAGATCAGAAACTATCATAAGAATATTTCTTATTCTTTTCTCTTTTTTCCTGTATTCTCATTCTCCTCTGTCAGCAATTTCCCCTATAAAGGGCTGGATCAGTCGTTCACTGCACATGCATACCCTTAGATACTTTCTTTTCCATTATTTGCATAACATGCAATGCTTTCATCATTAAAATTAAGTTTCTAAGCATGACTTATTTGGAAGCAAGTTGTTTGAAATTTGGTTTCTATTAAATGACCAATGAGTAGCATAATTAGTTCATAGCCTGGTTTAATATTCTTGGGGAATGAAGTGATGTTTTATTTGTTGAATATTTTAGTAGAAAGGAAATTTGCTCCAATGGTAAATCAAAAATCTGTCGGAGTGCTTCTTTCATATGTAAAGCTCTTGATTTATATTTTATTCTGCTTTGGGGCATTTTATAAGGTACATATTCAAATGTACATTTAAAAAGGTAAAAAAAGGTACATATATTCATAAAATGTGTTAGTAAATATGGTCTTTAACTCCACAATTTAAATAATTCACAATGAGGCCTAATTGGTAAATCAACCCTTTAGTATACTTTCATGCAGACAAGTAGCTTAATATGGAAATGGTTTGCCATTGTCTTTTAATATGTTTGTTTGAAAAAAAAATCCAAGCTATTGTCTTGAACTTCCCAATGATCTCCATTCAAGTACTCATTAGGAACAACCTTGGTTAAGTTTCTAGATTTGCCAAGTTCAGATAGGTGCTACCATGTAGCTGGGAAATACTTACACTGCAAAAACATAGCCACATTAAAAGGGGTGAAGACTTTTCAACCTTTTCTAAGCAATTTACAGAGTCATTTTATGGATCTAGGAAGGATGGAAAGCTGAGTCAACCTTGACCCAGTGAAAATCGAACTGCTGGCTGTCAACAGAATTAGCTTGCAGTACTGCATTCTAACCACTATACCACCCACAAATAAAGAAGCCAGAATAACAAATACTTGTTTTAAGGGATTTAAAAGCACCAGTCAATCTTCCAGCCCATAAACATAGACTATGGTAAAACTATTCTTCAAATTTATACCACGCCTAGAAAAAATTAGGCTTGGCCCACTGCTTCTAATATTAGCTATACTCCGAACAAAGCCTAAGAGACCACCAGGAATGCAGAAGGTTATGGTTGTCAATGAGCTAAAACGTTGGCTATAATATACAAATGGAACAATGGGAGAATATGTAGATGAAATAATTGGGATTTACATGTTGTCATCTTAAAGAGAATTTTCATTAAACAATTCTTTGTTTGCACACGTCATCAGAGAAATGTATAAAAGTGCATTACATTTATTACTGACTGGAAACCCCTTACAATCCTTTTGCATAATAGTTAATGCTTTCATCATTAAAATTAAGTTTCTACTGTAAGCATGACTTATTTGGAAGCTTATGGTTTATGGTTTTGATAATTAGGCAGAATAAATGATAAAAATAGATGTACGCGGTAATCAAGTGCACTTATTAGTACTTTTAACTGCTATAAAGAAAATCAGAAGTGACTTCTTTGTCTTTTCTAATTTTGTTTTTCTTTCTTTCTTGCAATTTTAGCTTTCTTTTTTTCTTTTTGTTACTTTATATTAGTGTTACTGTTTTTCTTTTTTAAAAAAATATTTAACAGGATAAAATCTTGTATGATATCTTGTGATAGAGGTGATGTGTTGGCTCAATGGTTAAGATGTTGGGCTTGTTGGCTGGAAAGCCAACAGCAGCACAGGTTCGAGCACCACACAATGCGGTGAACTCCACTTCTCGCCTCCAACTCCTGCCAACCTAGCAGCTCAAAAGCATGCAAATGCAAGTAAATAATTAGGTACCATTTTGGTGAGAAGATAACAGTGCTCTATGACATCACACTGGCCACATGACCACAGAAATGTCTTCAGACAGCACTGACTTTCTCTCTTTAGGTCTGGGCGAGTTGGCAGCACCGGGCGAAGCAGCCTCCGCTGAATCCGATAACATCCTCCGTCCTCCACGGGAGCTCGAGGCCTCTCAGCCACCGCCATGACGGAGCAGATGACTCTGCGTGGGACCCTAAAGGGCCACCACAGCTGGGTGACCCAGATCGCTACCACCCCACAATTCCCAGACATGATCCTCTCTGCTTCACGCGACAAGACCATCATCATGTGGAAGTTAACAAGAGACAAAACTAACTATGGGATTCCCCAGTGAGCCCTACAAGGCCACTCTCACTTTGTGAGTGATGTAGTCATCTCTTCAGATGGACAGTTTGCCCTCTCCAGCTCTTGGGACTGTACCCTGCATCTTTGGGATCTTACCACAGGCACGACCACTCGTCGTTTTGTGGGCCATACCAAGGACGTACTGAGTGTGGCCTTGTCTTCCGACAACCGCCAGATTGTCTCCGGTTCCAGGGACAAAACCATCAAACTCTGGAACACCATAGGTGTCTGCAAGTACACTGTGCAAGACAAAAGCCACTCTGAGTGGGTGTCCTGTGTATGTTTCTCCCCCAACAACAGCAACCCCATCATTGTTTCCTGTGGTTGAGACAAGTTGGTTAAGGTCTGGAACTTGGCCAATTGCAAGCTGAAGAATAACCACATTGGGCACACTGGCTACTTGAACACAGTGACCGTCTCTCCTGATGGGTCATTGTGTGCTTCTGGTGGCAAGGACTGGCAGGCAATGCTGTGGGACTTGAACGAAGGCAAGTACCTTTACACATTGGACGGTAGGGACATCATCAATGCCTCATGCTTCAGCCCAAACCGCTATTGGCTGTGTGCTGCCACCGGTCCCAGCATCAAGATATGGGATCTAGAAGGAAAAATCATTGTGGATGAGCTCAAGCAGGAAGTGATCACCACCAGCAGCAAGGCAGAACCCCCTCAATGCACCTCATTGGCCTGGTCTGCTGATGGGCAGACTTGAAACAAAGATGAGCACTATTCGCAATGATTATACTATAGTAGGCAATGATTACTGTAGTAAAATCCACAGTGGGGAATTATTTTATCTTGTCATGAGATAACTTATCATAAGATATAAAATCTCATGATAGGAATACCAAACGTGAAGTGGGAAAAGAAGTCCAGCTTTCCAGATCACATTAGCTACGATAGATGGTCAGAGAAGCTTTCCTGAAGATTTTAGTCCAATACTTATATATAAAAGCCAAATACTATTCACTCATGAAATCTCCAGAATTGTAAAGCCTACAAGCTTGAAACTTGGCATATATGTTCCTCTTGATTTCTGGGTGCTCGCTAAGAAAGGATTTTTCAAAATGACCATAAGTATTTCTTATCCAGGATTATATTAACATGCTCTTATACTAAGGAGTTAAACATTATACTCTCCCTTCCCACCTGAAAAGAACTCTGTTCCAACTGCCAGTTGCCTTACATTAACATGCTGTGATGCTAAGGAGTTACACATTCTAAATAAATTTTCAAGCTTTAAGTGTCAATGTATCAAGCCCAATTGTAACTACTCCTTAATTTTCAAGCTTTAACTGTCAATTTATTAAGCCCAATCACATAGTTTGAAGAACAGGTATCCAACTACTAATTATTTATAAAACAGTTTTCTAATTGAAATTAATATGGTTTGTGATTCAGTGGATCCAATGTTGTTTCTTGTCTTGTTCGGAAATCCCTTCTTTCAAGACATCTCATCAATAGGAACACCTTCTGTGCCACTGAGAAAATCTGCCCGCCCATCAGTAAAGTTTCTCTTTGTGACTGGAGTGGACTATTAACCTCTCCTAATCTCTGCCAACCAGCACAAATAGAATTTTAAATTGCCTGTACAATCTTATTTAAATATTGTCATTCCAATAGCCTTAGCACTGACCATTTTCTATAACATATCTTAATACATTCTTATGCATCCTCATTTTGTATTAATTTTTTGTGAATGTTACAAATTGCAAAAAATATTCAATAAAATAACACACTAATTAGAAAAATAAATGTAAGTTACAACATTATCATTACTATTATATTAGCAGTTGATAGAGATATGCATTACTTTTTCATCATGCTTTTCTCTGAATCTCAGACAAATTGCACTAATATGTGATTCTTATGACAAAAGTAATAACCACATGTATGTGTCATGTCTACATTTTAACAAGCCTGGAAATAACATTTTCTTAGCATTCAAAGCATCTGATTAGCTGCTACATATTTTAGAAAATGACAGAACTAGATATCATGGTTTAGAACTGAAATTATAATCAAACTAAAATGTTGGATTGATTGAATAAATAATAATTGAAATGCACAAACACACAGAGACATACATACAATAAAACCTAGATATTTGTTGTTTACTTGTAAAATCTCAGTATTCAACCTTTGATATCAAATATTTGAATGTGGAAGAAGAGTTTAATTAATATTGTAATTCTTCAGAGCAAAGTTAGACTCAGCAAGTGAAAAGAGGAGGCTGGGAGGTACAAGTAGTCCTTGACTTACAACAGTTCATTTAATGACCGTTCAAAGTTACAACGATGCCGAAAAAAGTAACATATGACTGTTTTTCACACTTACAACCATTGCAGCATTCCCCCATGGTCACATGATCAAAATTCAGTTGCTTGGCAACTGGTTCATATTTATGATGGTTGCTGTATCCAGAGGTCATGTGATCAACTTTTGCAAGCTTCTAACAAACAAAGTTAATAGGGAAGCCAGATTCACTTAACAACCTGGTTGCTAACTTAGCATCTGCAGTGCAGTAGTGTTTAGTCGTTCTAAAAACCTTTTCTACTGGTTCTCATGCTTGTGCGTGTGCACAACCCTTCTGCACATGTGCAGAAGCACCCCGGTCGTGTGGGCACGCCTCCTGCCGCTAACACTACCAGTTCTTAGAACCAGTCTGTGGACATTTATTAAAATGCAACTGAATCAAATGAGATTTGGTACTAAATTTGTGAATCTGATTGATGCCATATATTCTAAACAGACAACGAAAATTATACTAAATAATGAACAATTGGAAAAATTTGAAATCTTTAAAGGAGTTAGACAAGGATGTCCGATCTCACCTTTATTGTTTATTTTATCCCTCGAAGTATTATTAATTAAGATTAGGGCGAATAATAAAATACAAGAAATAACCATTGGGAAAGAATCATATAAAATACAAGCATATGCCAATGATATGACTTTCATAATTGAAAACCCATTGACAACATTACCAATTTTGATAGCTACAATAGAAGAGTATGGTAAGGTAGCTGGCTTAAAAATTAATAAAAATAAGACATAAGTTATAGTTAAAAATATGACAAAAATGCAGGAAAGAAGATTAGAAATTTTTTCAGATATGAAGATAGCTAAAAAAGTAAAGTATTTAGGAATATGGATCACAGCCAAAACGATATCATTAAAAAATGACAATTATATTAAAGTAATTGAAGAAATTAAAAAAGATCTAGAAATATGGAATAACCTGAAAATATCTTTCATGGGAAGAATAGCAACTATTAAGATGAATGTTCTACCAAAGATATTGTTTTTGTTTCAAGTAATACCTATAAATCCAGGGGGGAAATTTTTTAAAGACTTAACAACAATTGTTAAAAAATGTCTGTGGCAGGGCAAGAAGCTGAGAATAAAGTTAAGTATTTTAGAAGACATAAAGGAAAGAGGTGGATTTGCTCTACCTAATGGCAAGAAAGGCCGTACAAATGTTTCACTTAATAACATAAATTTTGGGCCCAGTTGTGGTCATTACTCAGGGACAATTTGTACCAAGTACCTTGATGGGAGACCCACAGGAAATACTATAGCTGCACACTGGGTGAATATAATATAAAGAAAGCAACAGCAAATCCTTTTTTTTGATCGGTGCTAAGAAACTCTCCTGGCAAGTCAGAAAGTCAGCAGGACACGGGCTCAACTTGAAGGAGATTTTAATTGGTGCACATCTGACTTGGAAAAAGTTGCTTGACTTTTTCACCTCCCAAATGCATTTCAACCTCCATGTGAAATGCTTGGCATCACTGTTGATCCGCTGCCAGTGTTAGTAACTCTCACTCTGGGGATGTGAAATGCTGCCATCTTGTGGAAGCCTCGTGTAGTGCTGGCTTCCAAAATTGCAGGAGGAAATCATTGTCTCGCTAGGAGGGGAAGGGGGGAAATCCAATTGCTTTTTTAGTTACATGACAATCTGTTAATTGTGACATGCTAATTACCCAATTCAGTGAAGTTTTTTCAACTTTGGTATGAGACTCTATATTGCAGGTTCAGCAACAACAGCCCACTGCAACAACATAGCCAAGAAGGCTTCAAGAGTTGTAAACCTAATCCTACGTAGCTTCTGCTCTGGCAATCTCACACAATTTACCAGAGTTTACAAAACTTTTGCCGGACCCATCCTCGAATACAGCTCATCTGTTTGGAACCCATATCGCATCTCAGACATTAACACCCTTGAAAATGTCCAAAGATACTTCACCAGAAGAGCCCTTCACTCCTCCACTCGAAATAGAATACCCTATGAGACTAGACTTTCAATCCTGGGCCTAGAAAGTTTAGAACTAAGACGCCTTAAACAAACATAGAAAGATAGAAACATAGAAGACTGACGGCAGAAAAAGACCCCATGGTCCATCTAGTCTGCCCTTTTACTATTTCCTGTATTTTATCTTACAATGGATATATGTTTATCCCAGGCATGTTTAAATTCGGTTACTGTGGATTTACCAACCACGTCTGCTGGAAGTTTGTTCCAAGGATCTACTACTCTTTCAGTAAAATAATACTTTCTCATGTTGCCTTTGATCTTTCCCCCAACTAACTTCAGATTGTGTCCCCTTGTTCTTGTGTTCACTTTCCTGTTAAAAACACTTCCCTCCTGAACCCTATTTAACCCTTTAACATATTTAAATGTTTCGATCATGTCCCCCCTTTTCCTTCTGTCTTCCAGACTATACAGATTGAGTTCATTAAGTCTTTCCTGATACGTTTTATACTTCAGACCTTCCACCATTCTTGTAGCCCGTCTTTGGACCCGTTCAATTTTGTCAATATCTTTTTGTAGGTGAGGTCTCCAGAACTGAACACAGTACTCCAAATGTGGTCTCACCAGCGCTCTATATAAGGGGATCACAATCTCCCTCTTCCTGCTTGTTATACCTCTAGCTATGCAGCCAAGCATCCTACTTGCCTTTCCTACTGCCCGACCACACTGCTCACCCATTTTGAGACTGTCAGAAATCACTACCCCTAAATCCTTCTCTTCTGAAGTTTTTGCTAACACAGAACTGCCGATGCAATACTCAGATTTAGGATTCCTTTTCCCCAAGTGCATTATTTTACATTTGGAAACATTAAACTGCAGTTTCCATTGCTTTGACCATTTATCTAGTAACGCTAAATCATTTACCATATTACAGACCCCTCCAGGAATATCAACCCTATTGCACACTTTAGAGTCATCGGCAAATAGGCAAACCTTCCCTACCAAACCTTCCCCTATGTCACTCACAAACATATTAAAAAGAATAGGACTCAGAACAGACCCTTGTGGCACACCGCTTGTAACCTGTCTCTGCTCAGAATACTCGCCATTAACAATAACTCTCTGATGTCTATGCTTCAGCCAGCTTGAAATCCACTGAACTATCCAGGGATTAAGTCCAATCTTCACTAATTTATCTATCAGCTCTTTATGTGGAACCGTATCAAAGGCTTTGCTGAAGTCCAGATAGGCAATATCCACGGCACCACCTTGATCCAACACCTTTGTGACATAGTCAAAGAACTCAATGAGATTAGTCTGACACGATTTGCCTTCAGTAAAGCCATGCTGATTTGGGTCCAATAAGTTATTGTTTTTTAGATGCTGATTTATCCTCTTTTTGAGTAGAGTCTCCATCATTTTAACTACAACTGATGTCAAGCTAACTGGCCTGTAGTTTCCAGCTTCTTCTCTACTGCCCTTCTTGTGGATAGGCACAACACTGGCCATTCTCCAATCCTCAGGAACATCTCCTGTTAACAGGGATTGGTTAAACAAATCAGTCAGGGGGGTAGCAATGACAGATCTGAGTTCTTTAAGAACTCTGGGATGGATGCCATCTGGACCCATTGCCTTATTTATCTTTAATCTTTCAAGTTCTTCTAAGACATCGGCTTCTAAGATCACTGGAGCTGAATCCGTACAGCTGGAAGCAATGCTATATCCCTCTATAGTATTATTTTGTAAGGTGTCCTTTGAGAAAACTGAACAGAAGTAGCTATTGAAATGGTCAGCAATCTCCTTATTCCCATTAATGCATGTATTATTCCCGGTACTAAGCTTTGTGATGCTGCAGTTTTTCTTCTTCCTATCACTAATATATCTGAAGAAGGTTTTATCCCCCTTCTTTACAGATTTTGCTATTTCTTCCTCTTTTGAGGCTTTAGCAGCATATATTATCTGTTTCGCCTCCTTCTGTCTCATTTTATACACCTCTCTATCAGCTATACTTCCAGACTCTTTATACCTCCTATAGGCAGCCTTTTTTTCATTGACTATAGCCCTTACATCATTGCTAAACCATAGCGGTTTCTTCTTCCTTTTACTTTTAGTTACTTGCTTTACATAAAGTCTTGTGGCTTTTAAGATGGCCTTTTTTAATACAGTCCACTGGGTGCTCGCTCCTGCCATTTTATCCCTCCCCTTTAATTCATTATTTAAATATTCCCCCATTGCATTAAAATTTGTTTTTCTGAAATCCAATACTTTGGTTGCAGTATAGGATTGCTCACAATCAGTTTTTACATCAAACCACAAACATAGATGGTCGCTGCAACCTAAATTTTCTCCCACCTTGACCTCTGAAACCCGATTCCCATTTGTAAAAACTAAATCTAGAATATTCTCCCCTCTAGTTGGTGTCTTAACTAGCTGTGCCATAGCTGCTCCTGTAAAGGCCTCTACTATATTCTTACTTTTGCATGTAAGGGCACTGGGGATATTCCAGTCAACATCAGGTATGTTGAAATCACCCATAACCACAATATCTCCCTTTACTGCCATTAGGGTAATCTCATCCACCATCTTGTTGTCATGTTCCTCAGATTGCCCTGGAGGCCTTAGATCACCCCAATTCTAATGACAGAACCGTCTTTATTTTGCATGCAAATCCAGAGGGTCTCCAGATCTTTACATGTATTTTGAATTAGTATTGTTTTTAGACTTTCTTTAACATAAATGGCTACTCCACCTCCCCTTCTCTCTATTCTATCCTTCCTATACAGTGTATATCCTGGTATGGATATTTCCCATTCATTGGAATCCTTAAACCATGTCTCAGTTATGGCAACCAGATCCAAATTATCTCTAGATATTATGGCCATTAACTCACAGAGCTTGTTGCTCAAGCTTCGAGCATTCGTGCACATTACCCGAAGAACATTATTTTCATTATTAGTTTGCCCCTTATCATCAACAACTACATCTATTTTATTTTCAGCTCCCTTTTCATAAGCTTCCAGAAACTGATGTATCCTCATTGGTCGGGGACAGAAATCCTCCACATCTGGTACATCTCTGTCCCCTTTACCTAGTTTAAATGCCTGTCCAAAAAAGCTCTGAATTCCTCACCGAGCACCTGGGTACCTCTGTATGATGGATGCAAACCATCCCTCTTAAACAACTCCCTATTAGACCATCTACTGACATCATGACTTACATAACCAAAACCTTCAGCTTTACACCACTGCCTTAACCACACATTAAACTCTCTGATACAACTTGTTTTACCCTCCTGGCCACAAACCGGTAACACCTCTGAGAAAGTCACTGAATCAGTTATTTTACCCAGCTCCACACTTAGACTTTGAAAATCTCTTTTTACTACATTAACATTTCTCTGGGACAGATCGTTTGTGCCAAGATGCACCACCACATCAACTTTATTACCTTTACTCACAGCCCTGACAATGTTTGTAATCCGCCTCCTGTCCCTGTGGGCAGTGGCTCCTGGAAGACACCTCATCACCTTCACCACATCCTTCCTCTGTCCCAAATCAACACCTCTGACAATCGAGTCACCCACAAGAACATGTGTCCTCTCTTTATTTCTACTAACTGGACTTCGTTTGGTGACACTATGTTCCTCATTTACAACAACTTCTCCTTTGAACATCCCCTCATTCTCCGCCTGAGGGGCCTTGCTAATATCTACAACATCCTTACTATTTAAATCCGCAAGAACATTATAGGAGTTGGATACAGAGAGACCAAAATTGTTATGTTTTTGTTCAACTGCACGTAATCTTCCTGAACCAACAGTTGTCCAAACAGCCCTCCTCCTCGGGGGGCGCTGTGGAAGTGGAGGCTGCACACATGGCTGCATTACAGCACGTGGCTGGGACAATCTTTCCACTTCTGCCTGCAAGCTACAAACTAAGGACTGCAATCTAGAGATCTCGCCATCTAACCTAGATGTCCTAATGCAAAGAGGGCAGTACCCCAAGTTCCACAAGGTACTACGGAACACAACAAGATCTAAGTATTGTCCACAAGATCATATGCTGCAACGTCCTGCCTGTCAGTGACTACTTCAGCTTCAACCATAACTACACAAGAGCACACAACAGATTTAAACTTAATATTAACCACTCCAAACTTGACTGTAAAAAATATGACTTCAGTGTTGTCGAAGCGTGGAACTCATTACCGGACTCCATAGTGTCATCCCCAAACCCCCAACACTTTACCCTTAGATTATCTATTGTTGACCTATCCAGATTCCTAAGAGGTCAGTAAGGGGCAAGTGCACTAGAGTGCCTTCCGTCCCCTGTCCTATTGCTCTCCTATATCTCCTATACCTTTCTTCTATTCCTATATCTATTCTTTCATTGATATGTTCTGTTACTATACCTTCTTTTCTATTACTTCTTAGATATATTTTACTGTGAGTATCTCTTCTATAACTTTACTATGAGTATCTCCTCTATTCATCATGTATTTTACTCTGTGTATATAGATATATACCCACTAAACCCTCTTTGTGTATTGGACAAAATAAATAAATAAATAAATAAATAATAGCTCCGACAGACACGTGCAGCTTGTCATGAGATGGCAATGCCTTTCTTTTTTTAGTTCTACTGTACCAAATGTGGGTTTTTTATGAGGTAACTTTCAAAACCCATAAAATTCCGCTACATACACAAAAAAGCCACGCCCCCAGAGTGACAGAAAAATTTTTGGAAGCCACCCCTGGTGAGTCCATGAGTATCTCTAAGATAAGGGCAGGCCCTATGATGGATATAGGTGCATGACGGGAAGGTGGAGGTTAGTTGCCGCCCGTAGGAAACTCCTCACTCTGAGGAGAGGAATGCCTCCCTCCCCAGACAGTACATTAGACAGGGCACAACCTGCCTGTGGAGGGTGTTGGTCCCTTCTTTAAGTCCTCCTGCAAAAATTGCAAAAACAGTTTGAAAGTTGGCTGCATGGCATCCCTACACACACACACACACATCACCTGGAGAAGGCAGCCCATGTAGAATCATAAATCTGTGTCATCGATGCCCACTTGGAGGCTTGGGCTGTGTACATTATTTCTGTGGGCATATGGACCCACTTCAAGATCTCCCGCTCAAACGTCAGGTGGCCAACTGCAGCCATTATGGGTCTGGGTGCAGTATTGCCCCCCTGGCTTAACGAGATCCTGTTATCCAGGATCCTCCAAAGCTGGGCTGCCAAGAAGTCCACCAAGTCTGCGAACCAGGAGCGTCAAGGTCAATGCAGGGCTATGAGGATAACTTCTGCCACCTCCTCCAGCATCTTCTGGATCACCCTGTGGATGAGAGGAAGGGAAGGTGTAGAGGAGCCCCTGTAACCAGGGACTGCATAGAGCATTGACCTGTTCTGCTCCTGGAACTGGGAACCTGGAGAAAAATCTGGGGATGTGCATTGGCTGGCTGGGCAAAGAGGTCCACCAGTAGAGTGCCAAACCTGTTGCGCACAGCCTGAAATATCTCCCGATGCAGGTGGCATTCGGACTGTAGGTTCGATATCCTGGAGATATGTTCTGAAATACTCTTCTGGGTGCAGGTGCCAGTCTGCTCATAGATTGGCTGTCCCAGATATAGGTTCCATTCTCAGGAAGAGGAGAATGGACTCTGCCCACCTACCCAGGTGAGATAAAGTCCCACCCTCTCGATTTACGTGCACCTTTACAGCAACATTGTTTGTCAGAACTAATACATGTTTGTCTCTGATCAGTGATTGAAATTGTCAAAGTGCTAGGTGAATTGCCCTCAATCTAGGATGTTTGTTTGTTTGTTTATTTATTTATTTATTTATTTATTTATTATTTAGATTTGTATGCCGCCCCTCTCTGCAGACTCGGAGCGGCTCACAACAAATGTTGATGGGATTCCTGCCGCATCCACTGGCCCTGTGTTATCTGACCATGAAGGTGGGTGCCCCAGCTGCAGGCTGGCATCGGAGGTGATCGTGGTGCGAGGCAGAGAGTTTCCTTGAACTCGCACCCAATCTTGATGGAATCTGACAACCACCAAGCCAGAGACCCTCTCTCCTCTGCAGAAACCCTCACTAGACGTTTGGAATTACTCCTGCTGGCCTGTTGGTGGAGGAGCAGGAACCATTGCAGAGGCCTAGCATGCAGGTGCAGCCTGGGCACAATGGCAATGCATGGGAGCATCTTGCCTAGCAGGCTTGACAGTGAGGCCAGTGGCACCTTTGACAATATCCAAACCTGACCCGCCAGGTCTCTGAGGCTGAGTTGGCCATCTGGGGAGAGATAAACATGGCAATCCCAGAAATCTATCACTGCCCCCAGGTGGAGGAGGAGGCGCATTGTGGGAATTAGATGACTTTTCTCCCTGTTTATTGGGAGTTTTATTGGAAAATCCATGGAATTCCAATAGCTTTGATGACATTTTATAGGTCCACCATTCCTTGAAGGGGGGGCAATGACTGGATGAGTATATCATCGAGATAGCACTGAATCCTGATGGGCAGTGCTCTGATGGACACTGCAAGCCCTGAGAGGATATCTGTGAATTTTCTTGGAGCCGAAGAGAGCTCAAAGGACATAGCACACTAATGAAAGTGCTGTCTGGAGAACAAGAACCGCAGATAATGTCTGTGGTTGGGCAGAATGGGAATGTGGAGGTAAGCCTCCTTGAAGTCTACAGAAGTTAGAAAGTCCCAGTCTTTCATACCCAGGATGCTTTTGAAGGACTGCATCTTGACCCTCCTGTATCTCATATAATATTTTAGGAGCTTCAGGTTCAGAATTCAGAAGGCAGGGGGTGGGATATTTGCCCCAGAAGTGCAAGTTAATGGGAGGAAGTGCTCCTCACTGTAAGGGGAAACGGAAGGTACTGACTCCTCAGGACCTTCAGCAGGCCAGCCAAAGTGCCTTTTCCTGAAGGACCTTTTCCCAATAGTTCAGGAGGAGAGTCAAGCGCTTCTTCAGAAATAGCTTCCTACAAAACGGATGTAGAGGTGTCAGCCACCTTGGATGCTTTGGTGAACTGGTGCTCCAGAGTCTGTGGCACTGCTCTGTATCTTTCTCCTATGTGGAGGAGGCAGCAGTAGCCCTGGCCCTGCAAGAATCCCTTTGGGGCAAGGCCTTTGGCACCTTGGACTTGGCCCCTCGTAGCTCACCAACGTCCTGCTGGCCCACCATAGCAGCCAGAGGAAGAAGGAATCAAGCAGCATATCACTCCTAGCACCACCACTGGTAGAAGTCCTTCCAACATTCTAATGGGCCGCTGACTACGATCCCATTTACATCGGCTACACCCTGACTTCTCTGCCGAGGCCCCAGTAGACTCACATAGTCAGCTCCAACACTTTAGCATAGAGTATCAAGTATATGCCCCCAAGTATGGTGGGGGTCCTCTCAGGGTTCTTGCCATGGTCACAAAGATCACTGGCCCTCACTCTTATCAAGTAGAGCTCAAGGATGGTAGAAGCTGGAGGCAGCATATTGACCAACTCTGACGCCAACTCAGCCGCTTCACTCTTAGGCTATCAGAACTAACTTCAGAGCCAACGCCTAACCAACAGGAGCAATCACTCACTTCTAACAGAGAGAACTCAAGCCAACTAAGTCCAGAAGACTTACCTAGTGACACTCATGCCAGGGAGCCAGCTCTGAGTGAACCAGTCCTCGAACTGGTCCTCGAAGCTCCAGCCATGCCCTGGGCAAAAATCAAAGAACTTTCATTGGTCGAGACCAGGAACAACAGAAGCTTGTCTGACTTGACTGTTCCCACAGCTTTGACTGAGGTCTGAAAGACCAACTAAACGCCCTGCCTATCTGCATGTCTATGTCACACATTGGGTTAGCCCAACTAAGATGGGAGGGATGTTACATTCTAAGACTGAAGCACATAGGCTTCAGTCAGGTCCTCCACTCTGGAGGGAAAATACTGACTGCTAATTGACCTTTGCTTGGGTTGTAAATATTTGCCAAATAAAGAGCTGTTTCTTTTGAAGTCACTTCTGTCTGCCTCTTCCATTCACCCTATCTAACGGGTAGTAACTGAATTTTCATTGAAGAAAAGTTCCCTTAAAAAGATAATGCTAGTGCAATAGCTCCTATACATTTGTTTGTTTTTTAATCTTGCAACTTGTCGTCCAGCTATACCATGACTTTGGAAAAATAAAGGCCACTGATTTACATGACACTGTTTTATTAGGTTGGTTCCTATCCATTTGAAATTACATAATTCATTTTCCCTATTTTGGATATGAGGGCAAAAGAGGA
Organism: Erythrolamprus reginae; assembly: GCF_031021105.1. Lineage (NCBI taxonomy): Eukaryota > Metazoa > Chordata > Lepidosauria > Squamata > Dipsadidae > Erythrolamprus > Erythrolamprus reginae. Next base: position 166,998,997 of record NC_091951.1, on the reverse strand, counting down.
AGGGTGACTCTGGGTGTGTTCTGGTTTTAATCACTGCTGCTTCACTTAGTGTCAGGCTTCACACATGCACAGTGCTAAAACAAAAAATAAGATGGCAGTGCAACTTGGGCGTCCTCCTCGATCCACAGCTGACAGTGGAACATCATCTTTCGGCTGTGGCGAGGAGGGTGTTTGCCCAGGTTCGCCTGGTGCACGAGTTGTGGCCCTATTTGGACAAGGAGTCATTGCTCACAGTCACTCATGCCCTCATCACCTCGAGGTTCGATTACTGCAATGCTCTCTACATGGGGCTACTTTTGAAAAGTGTTAGGAAACTTCAGATCGTGCAGAATGTGGCCGCGAGAGCCATCATGGGGCTTCCTAGATTCGCCCACGTTTCTGCAACACTCCGCGGCCTGCACTGGCTGCCGATCGGTTTCCGGTCACAATTCAAAGTGTTGGTAATGACCTTTAAAGCCCTACATGGCATTGGGCCAGAATACATCCGGAACTACCTTCTACCGCACGAATCCCAGAGACCGATAAGGTCCCACAGAGTTGGCCTTCTCCAGGTCCCATCAACCAAACAATGTCGTTTGGCGGGCCCCGGGGAAGAGCCTTCTCTGTGGCGGCCCCCTCCCTCTGAAATCAACTCCCCCCGGAGATTAGAACGGCCCCCACCCTCCTTGTCTTTCGCAAATTACTCAAGACCCACCTTTGTCGCCAGGCATGGGGGAGTTAGGATATTCCTTCCCCTAGGTCATTACAAGTTATGTATGGTATGTTTGTGTGTATGTTTGGTTTTTATAATAAGGGTTTTTAGTTGTTTTATTAAATTGGATTGTTACATGTTGTTTTTTATCATTGTTGTTAGCCGCCCCGAGTCTGCGGAGAGGGGCGGCATACAAATCCAATAAATAAATAAATAAAATAAATAAATAAGAGAGCTGGTTTGGGGATGGGGCAGGCCTGGGTCGCTGCTGGCTCTAGTGACCCAGGCTGCCATATTACTACCAGTTCTATAGAATCAGTGGAGGAACCCACCTCTGGTGTGGCTATAGGTATCTGGCTGTATGGATAGAAGTTTCACTGTAGGATCAGGCCCTCGATTGCTAAGCAGAGCAGAGCATGGTTTCCTGCAACACTCTTTTGATTATGCTTCCTCCTCTGCTTTATCCTTAATGATTGCTGATGTTTGTTCCATCACACTGTGAGCAGACCTGGTAGATCAAAATAGCCAGTCATCTTTTTTTTTTAAAAAAAATTGCTTTTTTTCCTCTTTTGTACTTTGTTCTTCAAAGAAACCAAATAATCTCGAGCTTCTGAAAACCTCAAAGGGTGAAGGCAAACATCAGGGCTAAGAAGAACAATGGGGGTGTATCCCTCAATGGAGATCCATGTCTACATCTCTGCATGGTTATTACAATAAAAAGAAGAAGAAGAAGAAAGTACAGCTCTTGTACTAAAAAAAATCCTGGGTCAATTACTGTCGCCCCATGGAGATTTCCAAGTTGTTGTTTAATGATCCTGTTGCAGCCCACGTAGACAAAAAGCAAGTTTTCACCTTGCATTTTCTGCATCTCAAATGATAGATTGCACTGGGGAAAATGTTGTAAGAGTGCAGATAGCATGTTGTAAAAAAGGCCGCCTCTGTTATAGAATTCAATATTGTTTGCTGTCTTAGAACAAAATAATTAACTAATCAGAATATCAAGACATAGAAACATAGAAGATTGAGGGCAGAAAAAGAACTCATGGTCCATCTAGTCTGCCCTTATACCATTTCCTGTATTTTATCTTAGGATGGATATATGTTTATCCCAGCCATGTGACCTTTTGCTGAAGTCCTAACCATCCACCCAACTGTAATTTTCTCTCCAATTAAAAGAAAGTTTGCAACCAGTGGAAGCTTCATCACAAATCTTCATAGCTGTGCTGTACATTTTATATCACCAATGTTCTGTACCATGCTAGGAAATTCCATTGATACCCAAACAATTTCTCAGACATGTAACTCATGGCAAGATGTGACATGAAACTCCTAGACCAATGATGGCAAACCTATTGCATGGGTGCCACATGTGGCACGTGGAGCCACATATCTGCTGGCATGCAAGCTGTTGCCCTAGCTCAGCTCCAACATGCATGTGTGTCCTAGCCAGCTGATTTTTGGATTGTACAGAGGTTCTGGGAGGGTGTTTTTGGCTTCCAGAGAGCCTCCGGAGGGGGATGGGGGAGGGCAAAACATGAGATTACTGGGCCCACCAGAAGTTGGGAAACAAGCCATTTCCGGCTTCCAGAGGGCCTCCGGGAGGCGGGGGCACTCTTTTCGCCCTCCCCAGGCATTGAATTATGGGTGTGGGCACTCGTGCAGGCATGATAGCGTGCGCCCACACTCTTTCGGCACCCGAGGAAAAAAAGGTTCGCCATCACTGTCCTAGACAGTGGAAGGGACATAATTTGCACTCTGCATAATTATCTGGCAAATCTTAGTAAAGAGATGTGCAAAATTAATTTACATACTAAAATGCAGGTCTAATCCTCAAAGTAGACAATGCTGAATGAGAACATGGTTATTAAAATTGAATTGGATCTAGCTATTTAATTAAATCTGGAACCCACAAAAACAATGGGGCAAATTTATTCTAATCCAAGTCCCTTTGGTTTCAGTAGGAACTACGTTCATTAACTAAGAGACCAACAGTAAGACTTGCACATAAGTACGTTCCAATAAAGGCATGTAGGGTTATTTGAAACCAGCCCATTGTTAATTATAAAACATTTAAATTGTGGGTGTGTAACCTTTTGGCTTGCCTGAGCTGCACTGAGTGAAGAGAAATTGTCTTGGGCCAAATATAAAATATGTAATATAATTAAGGTATATAAAAGTTTATGTTAAAAACTTATGACCTTGTAGGGATATATTATTAGCCAGCTATCTAGGGCCTCATGCAGCCCACAGGCCATGGGTTGGATATGCCAGGTTTAAATGTTGTAGCTGCTGTATCTTTGGAAATGGTACTGACTTACTACCTTCATGCTCTATGTTTGTAGTAAGGAATTATACAAGGAGAAAGGAAAGGAGAACCATCACAAGAATAATCAACTGGGTTAGAGTCTTCCTGAATGTGTGCCTCAGATTTGCAAAATTGCTTCAGCATATCTTGCAAATTGTCATTCCCATTCTCTCAGTCTCATGGGGTAGACCAGATCAAGAAATCAACTCTCCAGAAAGGCTAAAACTGCCTTTATTGTGATTGGCTATGGTTGTTATCCAGCAAGTCCCACTCCATCTTCCTATACTCCAGTAAATCAGGGCAGTCTCTGCCTGTGGTACTGTTTTCCAGCATTATCTAGTTCTTCAGGCTTTCATAGAATTGCAGTCCCTTTGCCTAGGTAATGTTTCTTGCATATCTCTATCAAGGTCATCATCCGTACTTTCTACATCCAGACAGATTCAGAGAATCTGATCTGCCTGATCAGACCTCAAATGTCACCATATACTACTATTCACAAGGGATGGGACTGGTGCCAAAAATATGACTGATAGTGCTACCTTAGATGGCCCTGAAAGGAATTCAAACAAATTCATGGAGATTAAGGCTACTGGTGTCTCTAAGGCAGCATCCCCCAACCATTTGGGCTCCCGAGATCAGTTCTGTAGAGGGAGGTTTTTGCATGCATCCCGCGGATCAGACTTCACTTGTTTGTATGGCCTGGTTTCTGGTATGCTGCGGCCCAGTGCTGGTCCATGGACCAAGGTTGGGGACCTCTGCTCTAAGCAGGGGTGAAATCCAGAAGGTTCTGACAGGTTCTGGAGAACTGGTAGTGGAAATTTTGAGTAGTTTGGAGAACTGGCAGATACCACCTCTGCATGGCCCCAGAATGGGATGGAAATGGAGATTTTGCAATATCCTTCTCCCAGGACTGGGGAGGGAATGGGGATTTTGCAGTATCCTCCCCATGGAGTGGGGAGGGAATGGAAATTTTGCAATATCCTTCCCCTGCCACACTCACCAAGCCACGCACACCAAGCCACACCCACAGAACCGGTAATAAAAATTTTGAATTTCACCAATGGCTCTAAGGCCTGATAGTTATAAATGGATCTCCTCCAGAACCAATACCAGATGCGTCTGAACACCAATGATGGAAGAGCAGTAAAATCAGGTTGTTATTGACTTTCTTTCCCCTCCCTTTCCCTTTCCCCATTAAAGGCTTTGGTTGTCTTTTGCAAATTACTTAAGACCCACCTGTATCGCCAGGCATGGGGGAATTGAGACACCTGCCCCAGGCGTTTATATTTTTATGTATAGTATGCGTGTGTTGCATGGTTTTTAAATGATGGGTGTTTTAGACTTTTTTTAATATTAGATTTGTTTACATTATAACACTGTTATTATTATTGTTGTGAGCTGCCCCGAGTCTTCGGAGAGGGGCGGCAAACAAATCTAATACATCATCATTATCATTATTATTATTATTATTATTATTATTATTATTATTATTATTATTATTATTGGTAAATCCACAGTAACTGAATTTAAACATGCCTGGGATAAACATAGATCCATTGTAAGATAAAATACAGGAAATAGTATAAGGGCAGACTAGATGGACCATGAGGTCTTTTTCTGCCATCAGTCTTCTATGTTTCTATGTTTCTATGTTTCTATCTTTGTGGGTCAGCCACAGCAGTACCAAAAACGTACATCTCAAGCTCTACAACGTTAAAGGCTTTGGTTGGTTAAAAACCGAAGGTCCCGAGCAATTAAGACCAGCTCCCCTAAATGGGGCAAAAATCAGCCTGCATGGCTATGAAGGAAGAGGAAACTAAATCGTGGCTATCAAAATAACCCTCTGATTACAGGCAGTCACTGATTATTTACACATCAAAGATGCAAGCTCAGCTGCAGAAAGCTCCAAGCCAGTCCATGAAAGAAATAGGACTGGCTGTGTATTTATGACTTCAAGAAATGCAATCATTAAAGGAAAACGAAAAGAGAGAAAAAGAGAGAGAGAATGAGAATCATAGTCAACCTCCTGAGGGTAGCTCAGACAATTTATGCACGTCTTCCTCAGCCTATTGCTCCACCATTCTCCAAGAAAAGTGTCGTCTTTATTTCTAAAATAATCAAGGAATTCTTTCTTTTTTATCCTTTACAAAATTATCCCCTAGGATATCAGCTCCATTATTTACAGCCTCGTCTTAAAGTTGCGATTATAGACTTACCATCGGGCTGCAGATAGAGAGAGCTTTTTGCAACCTAAGTCTTCGCAGGGAATGAATTTTTGGAGGACCAGGACAGGTGGAGAGAACTTTGCCTTTAGCCTCCTTTGTATCAGGGAATGGAGATAAAGCAACATGAAAACTAGTTTTGCAAATATTCAAATATACAGGTAGTTCTCAACTTACAGTAGTTCATTTAGTGACCATTTGAAGTTACAGCGGCACTGAAAAAAGTGACTTATGGGCATTTTTCACATTTATGACCACTGTGGCATCCCCATGATCACATGATTTCTATTTGGATGCTTGACAACTGATTCATATTCATATTTATGACGGTTACAGTGACCCAAGGTCATCTGATCCCAGGAGTGGGTTCTGTCTTACCTCGCTGCCGGTTTACTTCCTGATATGAGATGCTAAAAATCCAACTTCCGTGCATGTGTCAAAGCAAAAAATAAGACAAAACAAAACCAAAAACACCTAAGACTCTGCCAAGAGAACCAGTTCAGGGGTGTGGCAGGCCTGGGTTACTGCCGGTTCAGCGAGCAGGAAGAAATTCCCGCTACCTATACTAGTCAAGCTGGGGGGGGGGGGGCTATCCCATAGTATTAACTCAGCACAACGAGATATCATAAAGATTATTTTATTGCCAGGCATTCCCAATCAACAACTTATTACTAAGGTGATTCTTTTGCAGTGTAATCTTTCCCATTGTACTGGTAAAAAGAGGTGGAATTGTCCCCAGTTCTGCCCTCATGCAGTTCTACATGTTGCTTCTACATACTGGCTGGCTTAGTGAAAAAACAAAAAAACCTCTGGAATGTCCTCTCCAATTACCCCTCATCTCGGGTCTGCGCCAATTAGAATACACAGATATAGTCACATGTAAAACTACATCACCCAGAGTGCAATCTGACTACATTTCCCCTAATGCAATGTCTTAGAGAAACATGCCTTAATACAAGCTAACTATTTCTGTGTCTGTGGTGACACACACTACCACTATAGAACCAGACCAAACCGACAGGAACCCACCTCTGTCTGATCCCCTTTTGTGACCTTCTGACAAGCACATTCAATGGGGAAGCCAGATTTGTTTAACAGCCATGTTACTAATTTAACAATTGCAATGATTCTTTCAACAAATGTGACAAGAAAAGTCATAAAATGAGGCAAATCTCACTTAACAAATTTTTCACTTGACAACATAAATTTTGGACTCAATTTTGATTATAGGTTGAGCACTATCTGTATATACCTGCATAGATAAAGACTTTCAGATAGTGTGGTTTTTTTAAGAGTCTGGAGAAAGCCTTTCTATAAGGGTAGCAACAACAGGGACCGAAAGCTATTTCCATGCTATGGAAATGCAAATGCTCCATTGGATATCAGGTATCTCCCTTCTTGACCACATCACCAACTACACCATTCGACAACTCTATTTAGTTATTTGATTTGATTTGATTTATATGCCGCCCCTCTCTGAGGACTACAGGCAGTTTACAACATGCAAAAGAAACAATATAAAATTTTGGTGTGGCACCAATTATAGAGAAGATGAGAGAAGGCTGGCTCCGCTGGTATGTGTTCTGATCTAGGCCTCTCTAAACGCACAAAGCCAACTCCACATCCTTTTATTTAGCTTACAGTGAATTCCTCTCCAGCAAAGACTTTCCTTTCTTGCAGTCTTTCAAGATAGTTCACAATTACTGACCTTTACCAGGCTTGGAGTGTGGCCAGGCCAATATCTTTCAGATGCCACAATAGCTGGCAAGAGTGCAGGAATGAATTGATTGTCTCCTGCAAACACCCCTCCCCTTTCACTCCTCTTTTTTTCCCTATGGGAGGGGCCATTCATTGTCCACCTGTGGCCTTACTCCCAAGTCAACCCGTGTTCCTTAGCTGTTCCCTTCATCTGGCAAGTCTGTGCATGTGCACTCTGGAAACAGGCGCCAGCTGTTTGTCTGCCTCACAGATGTCTGATTATGGAGGCAGCTGATAACTGTCATATGGCCCTGGCCCCATCTCTGCCTCTGATGTAGAGCACTCTCTAGACTCCAGGATTGGCCCATGTTCCTCCCCAACCTCACTGTCTGAATCTACTGCCAGATCTGCTGGTGGGCCACAACAGAATGGATATGTTGTGCCCATGTGTCCAGCTCCGGTAGGTCTGGAGCTGTGCATGGGCAGAAATGGTGAGATACTGGTGATTTTGAAATAGGCAAAAATTGCCCAAATCTCACATGCTTGAGCGTCCTCACATGAGCGAGACTAGGACAAAAATCATCACTTTTTTGCTACTGCGCATGCACGGAAGCAAAAAAAGTGGTGGAAATTGCCAAAATCTCATGTGAGCGTCCTTGCATAAGATTTCGAATTGGACGAAAATCTCACTTGCGTGAGCATCCTCACTTGCGATTTAGGTTGCTTCATATGGGTAGCAGCCGAATCTCATGGGAACGCATGTGCACGGACCGCACAATGGGAACCGGCAACTGGCAGCTCATCACTGGGTATGTCCTGTGAGCAGCACCTCCTACTGTTGCCAAGGCTGTCTACCAACTAGATGTCCATGCCTGGCGATCCCACAGGCATTCAAAGAGATGGCAAGACATCATCAATGAAGATATGCAAGCTGCGAGCCTGCACCCTGGAGACATAGCCGACTGTGCAAAGTGACATTCTATTATCTGAAAAGTGGACCCTGCATTTGTGGGAATAGGCTGAGAAAGAAGAAGGGGAATGCCTTTCTATAAGGTTAGAAGAAAAAGTTTTGCCTCTCTCAGGATGAGAAACAGCTATTGAAAGGAGCAGTCTAGCTAAAAGAAACCCACATTGATTGGCTCGGGGCTGCCAGTAGGCATTTTTCTCTTCTGTTCAAAAAGTTTGGGCCACCCACCTGCCTCTTGGCTTGCATTGCTGCACCACTTAGCTACCAGCAAGTCCTATTGAACTGAGACATTTTAAGGTCACACGTTCAGAGACCCAATTATACAGTACTGACAGTTCTGAAAAATTAAAGATGTTCATTCCACAGAAAAGTAATTGGAATCCTATGGCACCCTCTAAATGGCCATCATTTTAGTTGTATGGATTTGAAGCGGAGGCGGTTCCTGACTTTTTTCAGGCTTCTTCGTGAGGCTGGAGGGGGGAAAAAAGGTCCTGTTATTTTAACAGTCACATTAACTTTAACGAGTAGATTCCTTAAACCAGAAGTATTATTTCCCCTCAGGCTCAAACGGAAGCCTGGAAAAAGTTAGGATGATTTAACAAAAAGCAGAGTAATGCTGTACTTGAATGAACTCCAAAATATGTATGGCAACCCCTTATGTATGTATGCATGTATATGTATGTATGTATGAGTGTGTATGTGTGTATGTGTGTGTGTATGTCTATGTCTATGTCTATGTATATGTATATGTATATGTATATGTATATGTATATGTATATGTATATGTATATGTACGTACGTGTGTGTGTGTGTGTGTGTCCTATTTTGAGTTTTGCCCTGTTTTACGACCTTTCTTGCCATAGTTGCAATGATGGGCTCCAACGGGTATGGTCAGGTACGCAGAACCGGTAGAAAAATTTTGAATTTTTTTTCTTTTTTTCCCTTCTGGGCTCTGGGTCTGTTTTTCCTGTCACAGTAAATGAGGTTGAATGTGTATAATTTTAGAAGAGATGTTGGTGTACATATACATACAGTTTATATAGTTGATAATTTATATTTTTGTGTGCCTGTGTGTAATATGTATGTACATATATGGCATATACAGTGTTCCCTCAATTTTCGCGGGTTCGAACTTCGCAAATAGCCTATACCACGGTTTTTAAAAAAATATTAATTAAAAAAATACTTCGCGGTTTTTTTCCTATACCACGGTTTTTCCCACCCGATGATGTCATATTTCATCGCCAAACTAATAATTTTTGCAAATAAATAACAAACAAAAAAAATTGTTAATAAATAATTATGTTTAAAAATATCAGGATCACTAAGTGTCTTATTCAATGGTGAGTACCAGTAATAATGGTGAGTAAATGGTTGTTAAGGGAATGGGAAATGGTAATTTAGGGGTTTAAAGTGTTAAGGGAAGGCTTGTGATACTGTCCATAGCCAAAAATGGTGTATTTACTTCCGCATCTCTACTTCACAGAAATTCGACTTTCGTGGGTGGTCTCGGAATGCATCCCCCACGGAAATTGAGGGAATAGTATATTTTGGATGTTCAGTAATAGTAAATAGATAGGGAAATTGTATCTCTTTGAGGCGAGAAGAGGCCAGGCACCCTAACCCAAACTCTTGATGTGAGTGTCGTCAAGTTGGCCACCTTTAAGCCAGTCATATGACCTTTAAGCCACCCCCAGTCACATGATCATTAAGCCACTCCCACCTTATCATATGGCTGACAAGCCACACCCACAAGATAAGCCACTCCCACAGTGTGGTAGTAAAAAAAATCAGCCCTTCACTGCATAGTTGTTAAGTGAATCACTGCAGTTGGTAATTAGTAACATAGCTGTTAAATGACTCTGGCCAACTGGATTAATTGGCGGGCTCTTCAGGCATTCCTTCCCCAACCTTATCTGTTGCCAGTAGAGATGACCTTGGGTTCTCATGGGAAAGCTCTTTGTTGTGTCTAGGAAGGCATTGCAACCTCCTTCCAGCCTTCCCCTTTTGTGTGGCAACTGAGGAACAGAAAGATGGCTGTGTTCAGATTCAGTTCAAAGTTGACACCTTGTCAGGAGGTCCCAAAAGGTGATCCCATGACCTTTGGACATTGCAACTGTCATAAATACATGCCAGTTGCTAAGCATCTGAATTCTGATCACGTGACTATGGGGATACTACAATGTTGGTGTGATAAATAGTCACTTTTTTCAATGCTTTTGTAACTTGGAATGATCACTAAGAGAACAGTTGTAAGTCAGAATGTCTTGGGTTAATTGTATAGAGGTTATTAGTTTTTTCTTTAGAATGACGATGCAGAAGTATTATAGTCTTGGTGACACTCAGTCTGTGAGATAAGATTCCAACATACATAATCCTGTTTATAAAATCTGATATTAAAATTATTCTCTCTACTACACATATTTACACACATAAAATCACTCACAAAGGCATTGATTGCATTATTATCCTGTTTTTAAATGCTGCTCTGTGGGAGAAAGAGAAGTCTCTTTAAAAGTCTCTTATACTTTGTATAATCTTATACTTTGTTTTTACATTTTTATATTTCAGGTTTCTTTGAACAGCAACATTAATATAAAGGCTAATGGATACTTTTTCTATAAGTCCACATACTGTAGTAGGTGTAGTTCTGGGGACTAGAAGGCAAAAAAGGCCCCCAAAAAAGGCCAAAAAAAGATTATTATTTTTTTGCAAAAAGAAAATTAAAGGTCATAGGAGAATGAAAACATTCTCTCTCATTGTTGCTTATAAACCCCACATACATAATGCATATTATCTCAGCCAAGATGCTTCCTTACATTGTTCTATCCTGATTGTGGTAAGCATAAAAAATGCTCATTTTACTTCAGCTACCAAATCTAGGGAGTAAAAATCCCAAGGATGGCATCAAAGGATATACAGAAACCTTCTTTACTGGCATCTAGCTTTTGCAGCCCAGATCTGGGGAGCCCTAAATTTTTATAGTCCTTAAAATTCTCTGTCTCATTAAGAGAAAATAATAGGAAGGACTCCAAATACAACAACATCCACCACTAGTAAAGTGTTGGATGGCCCATAATAATTGCTATAGTGCCCTAGCCTGGATGGCATTTCACATTTTCACAGTCCACAACCTAACTCATTATAAGCTTTTCAAAGGAAAAAAAAAGCAAGAAACAGATGGATTATTTCAGGAAGTCTTCAGAGAGATGCTACTATTTCCTTTTCACTGTTGCTATGGGTTACCATTTTATAAGCATTCATCAACCCTGATCTTCCAAAAGATCTTCCTCATCTTCATATTTCTACATTGCTACTGATTAAAACCCGGGGTGCGATGGCTCAACGGTTAAAGATGCTGAGATTGTCAGCTGGAGAGCTGTCAGCCCAGGTTCAAGATCCCAGCTCCACGTAATGGGGCGAGCTCCGGTTACTTGCCCCAGTCCTGCCCACCTAGCCATTTGAAAGCATGCCAATGCAAGGAGCTTAATAGGTCCCCTTTTGGTGTCTTCGGACAATGCTGGCTCCCTCAGCCAAAAATATGACTTTAGTAATAGAGTTGTTGAAGCATGGAACTCATTACCGGATTCTGTAGTATCATCCCCTAACCCCCAACACTTTACCCTTAGACTGTCCATGGTTGACCTCTCCAGATTCCTAAGAGGTCAGTAAGGGGCATACATAAGTGCACTAGAGTGCCTTCCGACCCCTGTCCTATTGTCTCTCCTATATCCCATATATCTTCTCTTCTATCCCTATATCTTTCTTCTATTCTCTTATTGATTTATTTTATCCTATATTCTCGCTTCTATTCTTTCTCTAATTCTATTTCCTCGAAGGTGTCCTCTATTACCTTCATTGTGTATTATTGTGTATTGGACTAGATAGATAGATAGATAGATAGATAGATAGATAGATAGATAGATAGATGGATGGATGGATGGATGGATGGATGGATGGATGGATGGATGGACGGACGGACGGACGGACGGACGGACGGACAGACAGACAGACAGACAGACAGACAGACAGATAGATAGATAGATACATAGATACATAGATACATAGATAGATAAATAAGAGCACAGTGCCCTAGAGCCAGACTCTACTTGACAGGGAAACCTTTAACCTTTACTACCGATTAAAACATAGTCCATGCCTTGATAGATAGAATTGCATACAGACCAATATTGGGTTCCTTGGGGGACAGGGGGGGTGGCGTTCTGGTAGAGAAAATGCAGCTTCGTGCGCAGCTCCACATCCCCAATGCGTGTGCACGTACGCCCTTGTGAGATTTGGCTTCTGCTCATGCGTAGAAGGACAAACAACATGTGAGGATACTTGTGCGTGTGAGTTTTCAGTGGGTTTTTTGCTTCTGCGCAAAATCGCCATTAATCTCTCACATACGAGCATCCTTGCCTGAGATTTGGCTTCCTGCCCATTCCTATTCAGGCTTTCTTCCCCGACCAGATAAATTTTAACATTATTTTATTTAAATCTCCCCCCCCCCCAAAAAAAAATTATCAAGTTTTATTGACACCATTTGGAATAGAACTTTAGGTAAGATATTCATTTTTAAGTCGCGATTCCTCCAATTAATGAAAATTGTAATTTTGCCCAATTTTCCAAAATCTTTTTGTATTTTTTGTAAACGTTTAGTATAATTATCTTTCTTTACAGAGGAACATTTTTCTGTCAGCCTAATTCCAAGGTACTTCACTTTTTTAACTAGTTGAATTCCCAATTTCTCTTCCAATTTTTTTGTTTTAGTTATGTGTTAGATTTTTTGTTATTGACTTTGTTTTTTCCTTATTTCTTTTTTAAACCCACACCCTGAGCCAACTGAGGTCCCCCTGGCTGTGTGCATGTTAAATTACAACCCCTTTGCTCTTTCTGGATGAGCATTGCACACAGGTGGAGGTAATAGCTGGGGGCTCCGGCAGATTCTATTTTTCCAAAGTATGACAATTGCCAAGTTCTCTTAGGTGGGAGCATTTCTTCCTCTCTGTTCTGCTTTCTGTTTCATAGTCTTTCCATGGAAGTGCCAAATTCATAAGAATGGAACGAGTGTGCCTGTGTGAGAGAGTGTATTTAGGTCACAATTGGTGGAAATGGAGGGTTTTGTTACTTTTTAGAACTTTAAAAAAATGTCACATCACTGAAAGAATTGAAGACTTGGATTGAGTAATGAGGAACAAAAGCATAGCTCTAAAACAGGGATGTCAAATTGGCAGTCCATGGGCCAGATGCATCACGCATAACCCATGCCCACCCCAGCTCTGTGAATGGGAAAAAACATGGTGAAATATCACGATTGACAGCAACATGACACAGCGAGTTTGACACCTGTATGACATATGTATGCACCAAGACAAATTCCTTGTGTGTCCAATCACACTTGGCCAATAAAAATTCTATTCTATTCTATTCTATTCTATTCTATCTAGAACAGAAGTCTTCAACCTTGGCAATTTTAAGACTTGTGGACTTCAATTCCCAGAATTCTTCAGCCAGCTTTGCTTGCTGAGGAATTCTGGGAGTTGAAGTTCACAAGCCTTAAAGTTGCTACGGTTGGGGACCCCTGACTTAGAACACGTTTGACTGAGGAATTTCGGGAATTGAACTCCATTTGTCTTAAAGTTGCCAGGGGTGGAAAAACACTGTTCTAACTTCTCTGGCCCCAGTTTGAAATGTTTCCATGTTAAATTGATGCAGTGACTCTCTGCAGCTGAGATGAGTGAGGTAGACAATTATGTTGCTGAAAATTACTGGATTTGCCACAAAATTTCAAGGATTTGAACTAGGGGGATATTGGGGCCGAACATTGCAGCTCTCTATTGCCCTTCTCTGGCTTAGGATAGTGTGTGCACCCAGCAGTTGTGCTTGGCAAATAGTATGTATGGAACCAGGTAATGGAAGTTTATTAAAGTACGGTTTATGGAAATGCAGGCAGCATACACAGGCTGTTTAGAGCCATCACAAATGTATAGTTTGTCTGATTTGCTCTGAAATAGAATATGGGAGCTCCATATATGGTGACAGGAAGGTTATATGTATTTATCTAGCTACTTAGACTGATTTTGACATTTTAATCCCTTCCTAGCCCTTGCCAAAAACCTGAGACAGGTGCAGGGATGGGTTCCTCCCAGTTCGGACCAGATCGGTTGACTCGCTGGTGATGTAATTTTGGCATTACGGATCTGGTTCTGTCTGTGCCAGTCAGTGCTCACCACCATCTGTTTTTCAGAATTTTCAGACACTTTTCCTGTGTTTTGATGGCTTCTGCTCGTTCTGTGCTTTGGGGTGGGGAAAGGCCTCCCACCTGCTGCTAGGTTAATACTGACCTTTATTTCTTCACCTGAAGCACAGCTGATCAGATCCTCAGCTGTGTTTCGGGCTGAATCCACCTTCTGAGCATGCGTGGAAGTGAATCACCCAAGGGGACATGGGTGCGAGTGAGCTGGTGTGCATGTGTGAAATGTCGCGATGCGAATTGGTGCCAAAGGTAATTGGAACTCACCCCTGTACAGGTGTATCTTGTTCTTTAATAATATTGCCGGTATTGTCACTGGATGTAAGCTGTTCCAAGTGAAATTGCCTTTTGCAATTGACTGATGAATTTGTCAATGCTGATGATGTTCAAGTATTTTTATTTATTTTATTTATTCATTTGTCCAAAACACAAATACATAGGAAGAAAAATAGACATGTGATAATATAAAAGAGGGTGAAAGTGAACTTAGAGGAGAGGATATATGAAAGGAAGAGAATATATAAGATAGGTGAAAGAAAGGAAAGATAATTGGACAGGGGACGAAAGACACACCAGTGCACTTATTTACGCCCCTTACTGCCCTCTTAGGAACCTGGAGAGGTCAATCGTGGAGAGTCTAAGGGAGAAGTGTTGGTGGTTAGGGGTTGACAAAATTGAGTCCGGTAATGAGTTCCACGCTTCGATAACTCGATTGTTGAAATCATATTTTTTACAGTCAAGTTTGGCACGGTTCGTATTAAGTTTGAATCTTTTGCTTGCTCTTGTGTTATTGCGGTTGAAGCTGAAGAAGTCATTGACTGGTAGGACGTTGCAGCATATGATCTTGTGGGTAATACTCAAATCGTGTTTTAAGCGCCGTAGTTCTAGACTTTCAAGGCCCAGGATTGTTAGTCTATTTTCGTAGGATATTCTGTTTCGAGTGGAGGAGTGTGCTCCAGAAGTTTGGGAATTGCACTATTGGAACTATCTTTGTTTTCTTTTGCCAAAGTTCTTCTATTCTATTTGCTGGTTGTTTTATTTTGTGATATTTGCTCCAGTTCTCTCTCTTTTGTTCTGCTGTCACCAGATATTGTGGTGTTCAGTATCAGAGACCTTTTTTGTCTTTATTGTCAACAATTGTTCCAGTTGCTACTTTCTATTCTATTCTTTTCTGTTATTTTGTTTGTTTTGAGGTCCCACCAATTCCTGCTTGCAAGCAAGTAGTATTTCTTTCATAAATTGCTGCGTCTGTGTTATGCTATTGTTTGTAATGAGTCTGTGCCATCTTCTTTGTAATCAGTCTGCACACATTTGTTGCAGCAGCTTATTATTAGCAGCTTCTAAGAGTTGGTTTTAAAGCCTTAGTATCAATTTATGTCAACTGCCACCACTCTACCGGAATTAGTTATGATTCATCACAACTGCAGACCTGACAAGTATAACCTGACTTTGGCAGGCAAAGCAATTTTTCAGCTCTACTCCAGCTAAACAGAGGCTCTGTCCCACAGGTCTAATCTTAACTACTGATTATGACATTTATCAGGTTAATCAGATTAAACTGCCATAAAAACTTCATTTCTTAAGTGAATCGATGTGAGAGGCTTTTCGTCATTTCAATAGGACTAAAGCAAGTTAATTCCAAATATTCAGAAAAATATTCTCTACAGATTCACTTATAAAAAGTAGCTTTAGCTATCACATTCTTACTTCCTCATGTTGGCTTTAAACACAATTTGCACCTCTGCAACAATGATGTTAAACTACTGTTGCTGTTATTTGTGGCATTTGGCCAAATTAACTATTGGATTTACCCGAAACCACTAATGTCAATGCTTTAGGATTTTATTCCAGCCTTATGTCTGTAAATACTGAGAGTAATTTTCACCTTTAAATCACCAAGCTATGTTTTGACAAATAAATAGGCACCAGAGGTAAGCCACAAAGAAAATTGCATTTAATTGTCAGCAAGTAGTTTTGCTGGGTGTCTCTTTTGAGACAAAAACTTCAGCTGGAGAGGAGCCCAACTTCTAATATCTAATCTATCCTATCCTTGATGGTTAACTCACATTGCCACAGGAAGCTATGCCATTCACTCAGGTATAGAGGAGTTAGGCTTGAGAGTATGGGTGGCTGTCTCCCAGTTATTTCATTTCTTGAATAAATTGCAACATTTATAGTTAAACTCGATAGTGAACTGAGTTGAGGATAGAAGAGAATATTTGTAGCTCAGAGTTGAATTGTGGGGTCCTTGGTGTTTTCTGAGCTTGGTTGTTTTCATGTAGACATTTCATTACCAATTTAGGTAATATCATCAGTGTTAGAAGGGAATGGGGTATGTTCTTATTTTTATACAGTAGTGGTTTGCCCTGTTAGTGTTGGTGGGAGTGTTGTTCATTGGGCTGTTAGAAACATAGAAAACCAATGGCAGAATCCTGTCTACTCTTTGAGTTTGTTTTCTTTTTATCTACTGTTTTAATTATTATTATTTAAAATATTTGTTAAATGATGGACATGTGTTTGTCCCAAGCATATTTAAACTTCAGTTACTGATGATTCACTCACTATCTCCACTAGAAATTGGTTCCAAGCTTCTACTATTCTTTCTGTGAAGTAAGATTTTCTAACATGACTTTTGAATCTCCCTCCTGTCAGTTTGAAGTCATGCCCCTGTTGAATCGAAATTGTTTGTTTGATGGCTTTTTGCATATCGTATCTTTCCTTTAGGAACTCAAAGCGGCAAAATACCACTTCCCCCTTCCATTTTTCACCTTCTATTCTGCAAGATAGGCTTAAGCTAAGAGTGAAACAAAATCACATAAGAAAGATTTAAAGTACATTAGGGGTGGCCAAACTCAAGGCCCGGGGAGGTCAGATCTGGCCCTCAGGGTGTTTAGATCTGGCCCATGGGGCCACCCTGGAAACAGCAAAGGATTGGTCCGAAGCCCTTGCGAGGTTCATTTTCGCTGGCAGAGGGTTTCAGGAGGCTGACAAGGCTGAAAACGGTGCTCAGAAGCCTATTTTGGCTGGCAGAATGCTCAGGCACAGAGAAGCCCCCAACATCAATGACGTCAAGCTGGCCATGCCGCCTGGCCACGATCTCTCCACCCTGAAGTCAACCACAACCTGATGCTGCCCTCAATGAAATCGAGTTTGACACCCCTGAACTACATCAATGCATCTTTGGGAGAAATTGTCCTCAAGTAGGTTACACCCTTCACGGTTCCGTTACAAAGACGGTTATTAAATTTAGCCTAAACTGGAAAAAATTATTTATTTATGTATGTATGTATGTATGTATGTATGTATGTATGTATTTATTTATTTATTTATTTATTTATTTATTTATTTAATTGGATTTATATGCCATCCCTCTCCGAAAAACGTCCCACAGATTTCAGATGAATTTTTGCAAGTCAATAGGAACAAAGTGCTGAGAATGCTCAGGCTAAATTACATTTTGCCTTAAAAATTTGTAAAAGGCCATTGCATTTGTCTTTCTCTTTTTCTCTTACCTACAGCATCAAGCCCTATGCACTGGGGGCCACATTGTGCATTCTTATCACACAAAGTCTTAAAAAATATATCTTACATTTTAAACATACCTACAAGTCCTTGAAACCCCAATTGGTTTTTTCCCCCCTGCCAGCTATCCCCCTAACCAAAGCTTACCAAATAATTTCTCCTGCTGAAATAACTCGCCGGCGTCTTTGAAATTCAGATGCGAACTTGTGTTTCTCTTGAAACGGCATTGTGGTAAATGAAAAGGGGATTAATTTTCAGTTCAATCAGCTCAGGCCCAATCCAAGAGGGAATGAGGTCCCAGTGGAAAACCGGCACCGAGTTCCTTGGCTTCCTGATTTGAATCACTTTGTTTTCCTTCCAGATAGAAGAGGGTGGGTGAGAAGAGTGGGGAGGAAGAGAGAGAGAAAAGGGAAATATAGAAGTGGGGGAGGAGGAGATAGAATCTGTCCTCAAATTAAACATTTTCTCTTTACTTTTGAATCGAGCTCAGAGGAATGAGATGGAATAATGCAATACCAGAGATCGAGGACATAAATGAGAAGCCAGGATAGTTGCTTGGGGTGAGGGTGGGGGAAATAGAGATGTGGGTGGGGGAGAGAAAGCAGGGTATGAGTGACATGGTGAAAACAGCATCAGCAGCCCCATAGAAGGAGGAGATTTGCTGTGTTTGATCTCCTCGGTCATTGAAACTTACTGATGAGTTCCACTGGGACCTTCTCATGTCAACTAATTCTGGTGGGGAAATGACGGCAGGTGACATTAGGAACAAACACAGCATCTTATCCTAGCAAAAACCAGCTCTGGTGTAATGTCTCTTACTCTCATAGTGTGGCCTTCTGAAGTAATCCCACTGGCTACCCTTGTATAACATCTGCATGTGGACCAAAAGGTGAGTCCCCAAAAATTCAATACAAAACTCACTGGATTCCTACTTGCAGGGCCAGCAAATGAGATGGGATCGGCATTTTTTTTTCCTTGAAAGTAAGTCCCACTGACCTCCCTGAGGAGCAGTATCTGGCTAACTCTGGCTTCCGAATCTGTGGGATGGTGTATGTAGCTTTGGACTCCTGGTGACATTTTTCAGAAGGCAGTTTTTTTCAGAAGCAGTTTGCCCTTATCTCCTCCTTAATAATCTGTGAGGAAATGACTACCTGAAGGTTGTCCAGCTGGCTTTGTACCTAGCCCTAAGCAAGGCTAGAATTATTAAAAAGAGCCCAATAGCACAGTGCTTAAAACACAGTACTGCAGCAGTGATGGGCCCCACCCGGTATGGATGGGATCAGTGATCCATTAGCTGTTTTTTTAAAAATGGGTTCCAGAGGCCAATCTGGCCGCACGCACGCCCGACATGTGAGCATGCACCTTCGTGTGAGATTTTGCTTCTGCGCATGCCCCCAAAGCAAAATCTCATGTGAAGATGCTTGTGTGGATGAGATTTCAACAAACTTCCGGTTTGCCTGTTTGCCCATTTTTTCCAAACTTCCAGATTGCCTGCTTGCCTATTTTTTCCAAACTTCCGGTTTGACTGTTTGCCCATTTTCCCCAAACTTCCGGATTGCCTGCTTGCCTATTTTTTCCAAACTTCCGGTTTGCCTGTTTGCCCATTTTTTCCAAACTTCCGGATTGCCTGCTTGCCTATTTTTTCCAAAACTTCCAGTTTGCCTGTTTGCCCATTTTTTCCAAACTTCCGGTTTGCCTTTTTTCCCCTTTTTTCCCAAACTTCCGGTTTGACTGTTTGCCCATTTTTTCCAAACTTCCGGTTTGCCTGTTTGCCCATTTTTCCCAAACTTCCGTTTTGACTGCCCATTTTTTCCAAACTTTTGGTTTGCCTGTTTGCCCATTTTTTCCAAACTTCCGGATTGCCTGCTTGCCTATTTTTCCCAAACTTCCAGTTTCCCTGTTTGCCCATTTTTTCTAAACTTCCGGTTTGACTGCCCATTTTTTCCAAACATCCGGTTTGACTGTTTGCCCATTTTTTCCAAACTTCCGGATTGCCTGCTTGCCTATTTTTTCCAAAACTTCCAGTTTGCCTGTTTGCCCATTTTTTCCAAACTTCCGGTTTGCCTTTTTTCCCCTTTTTTCCCAAACTTCCGGTTTGACTGTTTGCCCATTTTTTCCAAACTTCCGGTTTGCCTGTTTGCCCATTTTTCCCAAACTTCCATTTTGACTGCCCATTTTTTCCAAACTTTTGGTTTGCCTGTTTGCCCATTTTTTCCAAACTTCCGGATTGCCTGCTTGCCTATTTTTTCCAAACTTCCGGATTGCCTGCTTGCCTATTTTTTCCAAACTTCCGGATTGCCTGCTTGCCTATTTTTTCCAAACTTCCGGATTGTCTGCTTGCCTATTTTTTTCCAAACTTCCAGTTTCCTTTTTTGCCCATTTTTTCTAAACTTCCGGTTTGACTGTTTGCCCATTTTTTCCAAACTTCCGGATTGCCTTTTTGCCCATTTTTTCCAAACTTCCAGTTTGACTGTTTGCCCATTTTTTCCAAACTTCCGGTTTAACTGTTTGCCCATTTTTCCCAAACTTCCGGTTTAACTGTTTGCCCATTTTTCCCAAACTTCCGGTTTGCCTTTTTGCCCATTTTTTCCAAACTTCCATTTTGCCTGCTTGCCCATTTTTTCCAAGCTTCCGGTTTGCCTGTTTGCCCATTTTTTCCAAACTTTCGGTTTGACTGTTTGCCCATTTTTTCCAAACTTTCGGTTTGACTGTTTGCCCATTTTTTCCAAACTTCCATTTTGCCTGCTTGCCTATTTTTTCCAAGCTTCTGGTTTGCCTGTTTGCCCATTTTTTCCAAGCTTCCGGTTTGCCTGTTTGCCCATTTTTTCCAAACTTTCGGTTTGACTGTTTGCCCATTTTTTCCAAACTTCCATTTTGCCTGCTTGCCCATTTTTTCCAAGCTTCCGGTTTGCCTGTTTGCCCATTTTTTCCAAACTTTCGGTTTGCCTGCTTGCCCATTTTTTCCAAACTTTCGGTTTGACTGCTTGCCCATTTTTTCACCATCCGAGGCTTCAGTGAGGCCTGTGCCTATGCACAAAGATGGGGGGGGGGCGTGTGCACAAAGACATCTATGGGGGAGGGTGTGCACAGGTGGGAAGGAGGGAATGGGTATGGGCACATGCATGTGTGCAAGCACACAGACACACACCCTTTTGGCGCATGAACCAAAAAAGGTTCACCATCGCTGGTATAGGATCTCCCGCTTGTGCAGGGAGTTGGACTAGAAAAACCTCTGAGATCCCTTCCAACTTTGCTACTCTATTATTCTGCAATTAGTTTGGAAAGCAAAGAACTATCAAGATAGTGGCAAACCACTTTGATATGCTTGTCAAAGAAATTATGTGGTGATCTCTGTTGCAAGCAGGAGTCAAACTTAATGTGAAAACATCTTTGCTTCTATTCTGAAGTCAGTGGGGCTGCTTTCCAAGTAAACAGTGCACGGGAACGCATTCGTGAAATAGATTTGAGAGGGTTTTTTTTTTTTTAATATAATGACACTTTCTTTGTGAGGCCGATATTAGAGACAGGAGTAAGAAAACCATGACTTCTAAAAACCTGAAGTGAACATGCCCAGGTAGACAATCTGCCATCAGAACCTGTTGTAAAGAGGGACCCGTGTATGGATCCCTCTTTTATATTTTAACTGTGATGATCAAAAAGATCGCCTCTCTTCTTCCAGCCACTGAATGTCTGCCAATGGCAAGATCACAAGAAGGCACCAGACGCTGTGGGAAGCCGCTGATCAGGTTCACGTGGGAAGAGATGAATTCAGAGCTGAGCTCTGATCCCAGGGCGTTAAAAGCTAAAGCTGAAGTTGAACAAACTAGAAAGCAGCGACATTGGCTGGTACTAGACCAACATGGTGCATTCTGCCACTGGCAGATCACAGTCAGACGGATATCACAAGCTGGATGAATAGAATCTCCAGGGTTGCTCCACCGAGGGTACATTACAGTAATCCAGTCAGGAATTGGCCAGATCATGAATGGCTAAACCCTGGACTTATTTCTTCAAGAAAAGACCATTTTTTCCCCATTCCCAGTTGATACCTCCCATTGCCAGCTGGATGAAGAAATGTTATCGCTGTCTTAATAAAGCTCAAAGACTCTGTTTAAAAAAAAAAAAGCTGTATGGGTGTACGTGGGCCATCTATTTATCTCTCTGAACAAGCGAGAAGTTGCTGAGAGGTATCTAATGAACTCAGAGGAGATGATGAATAATTCATATATATACATCCACTTAACAAGCAAATTCGCTAATAAGCCAACCACCTGTTGCTTGCCCATGCAGAAAAAGAAAACACCTGGTTCTGTTCCTGGTTTGATAAGCCAATATGTTTAATCTCCAGATCCTCTCCCCGCATTTTGCATCAGATAACTGAAGTAGAGACTCAGGGACCCTCTGCTCCAGCCACACTCCTAATAGTGGCAGAGCTTTGATGTCCCCTCATTCAACAGAATGTTGTTTAGTTCAAAGCCGAGAACAGAGGCGCTTCTTTGCTTTCAAATTATTAGCTCCCTAAGTCTTCTGCAATAATAGAGTTTGACTGAAGTGTGCAGTTTATTAACTCCATAAAGATGATATTATTAGAATGTAGAAAAGCAGCTAAAAAGTTTTGCCTTGCAGTTCAGCAGCAGGGGTTTCTTCAATACTTTGATCTCAATCGATGCTAAATGTCTTTGTGTGAGAGAAAGAAAGAGAGCAGGCACCAAGCTGAAATTATTTTCGGCATAAATGCGGCATCAATTATTTAACTCTTCTTCTTACAAATTAAAGTCTTCAGCCAGTCCTTTCATTCTGGTTTTAGTTTCCTTCCCCACCTGCTTTTAGTAGATTGCAGAGTGGAAGAAGATATCTTGGGCTGAGGGCTAATCAGATCCAAGTTGACCACCTCCAGTTCTTATCTGAGGTTTTAGGTATGCTTTGGGGATGGATGAATATTTTATTTATTTTTTATTTATTTATTTATTTTGTCCAATACACAATGAGGGTTTTAGTGGGTATATAACTATATACACGTAGTAAAATACATGATGAAGGTTATAGAGGAGATACTCATAGTAAAATATATCTAAGAAATAATAGAAAAGAAGATATAGTAATAGAACATATCAATGAAAGAATAGAAGAAGAGATATAGGAATAGAAGAAAGGTATAGGAGATATAGGAGAGCAATAGGACAGGGGACGGAAGGCACTCTAGTGCACTTGTATTCGCCCCTTACTGACCTCTTAGGAATCTGGATAGGTCAACTGTAGATAATCTAAGGGTAAAGTGTTGGGGGTTTGGGGATGACACTATGGAGTCCGGTAATGAGTTCCACGCTTCGACAACTCGGTTACTGAAGTCATATTTTTTACAGTCAAGTTTGGAGCGGTTAATATTAAGTTTAAATCTGTTGTGTGCTCTTGTGTTGTTGCGGTTGAACCTCTCCATCCAGTGACAATGAAGCCTGCCAATGAGACCCCACATTGCTACTGTTTTATTTCCTGGGAATTCTTTTAATCTTCCTCGCAGTCATCTTTACTGTCGCTAAGATGGACATGCTAAAAGCATGGCATGAGTTGAGCAGCATTCCCACCAGTAGTGGTATTCACTTACCTTCCCTACCCATTCGGACATGGGAGCGGTTGTGCATGCGCAGAGCGTTCCTGATGACGATTGGGTGGGTGGGAGGAGCCTCTTGCCACCACCACTGCCAGTTCACTGAAACTGGTGCAAACCGGTAGAATACCACCACTGATTCCTTTGAAATGATGAATGATGGAGCACAGCTGGTACCTCGACCCCATCTATGTTGAGTCTCAATGTGTTGCCTGCAGCTGGAGCAATTCCTGAAAAAAGGAAGTACCAAGGCACTCCTTGGTTCAACATAAAAGCCAAACAATAGCTTGATATCTCCACTGGAGGAGATCCAGGGGGAGCTGGCAAATGGGAAATATTTTCTCATGGCAAGGATGGTGGGATAGTTTCCTGTGTGTTTCAGAAAACAGGTCAGCCAAAAGGCACTAAGTTTTTTCTCCTTTGGCCCAGCCAGAACTTTTGAGAAAAAGAGATTATTATGCCTGAGCACCAAACTACATTTAAAAAAAAAAAAAAAAGTGGCAGTGCAAAAACTATGGTAACAGATGCAAGTTCCTTCAAGCCACAAGGCCTGGTTGATAGTTGCAAGTTACTCCAAGCCACAAGGCCCCGTTGATCTCCAAGTCTCAAAGCCTTGTTGATCTTTGTTTAAAAGTAGAACTGAGTCTCTTTTCCATCAGCCTGTAAAGAAAGGAGCGAAATCTGACCAAAGAAAAGCTGTGGTTTACAATGAATTCCTACTTGTATAATTTTATTAAAAGTTCCAAAATTGCCTTGGAATTTGTAAAGCTAGTCAATCATCTCCCCATTGTTTTCATCACCAATCCATTGTAAGATAAAATACAGGAAATAGTAAAAGGGCAGACTAGATGGACCATGGGGTCTTTTTCTGCCGTCAGTCTTCTATGTTTCTATGTTTCTATGTATCAGGATTGTTTAACAGTTGGGGCGGAGTGGGGGGAAGGCTTAGGGCACATTCCTACCCACAAGCAATGCTTCTGAGCACACACATCAACTATCTCTACCCTGTTTCTGGACATATTTCTTTACTCTAAAACTCTCAGATAATAAGTTTGCTTTTATAAGTGATCCTGCTGCAGATATTATTCTTTGATGCCTGGGCACTGAGCTGAGCACAAGGATGGTGGTGGAAGCTTCCATACAGCCAAAGGTTTTTCTGCCAGCAGTCCTGCACTCCTGATCTAGGAATTAGGTAAGAGTATGTTGCTTGTGGCCTGCTTTTGGATCTGTTGCTTTAACAGTGAGCTACTTCTCATAAAACTGTTTGCAAGGACTTAAGAATTTTGAATGGCAGGAAGAGCGCTTTCTCTGCCATTGCCCCCCTCCCTTTAAAACATGTTACCCCAAAAAGTGAACTGGGGTCCCACTGTTCTGCCCATCTGGAAGAGTATGAAAACCTGGGTCTGCCATATGGCATAGGGGTGGGAGTAGAACTAAGGGTGGTTTGCAACTCTGGGGTGGTTGGTGGCTTGAGATTGTTCCTTCGACCTGTTTTAACTGCATTTTAACCTTGTTTAGTCCTTCTTAGAAGTTTTATGGAAAACCGGAAGTTTGAAAAAAATGGGCAAACCGGCAAACCGGAAGTTTGGGAAAAAATTATCTGTTGGTGATATTACTATTTTAGAGTATCTGCAAAGGAAGGAAAGATGGTGGCACCAGGGCTCATCTTTTGGAGGTGTGACATAGGCAAGATATAAACCGGTCTATAGTTCAGTTTGGTTAATTGACTTGTAGGTTTCAGCATCTCTCAAAGAGATGACATCCTCCATCACGGAATTTTTTTTCCCATTTCAGTTCCAGTATTCCATTCCAAATATTAACTAGCTCTGACTTTGTTTTTCAAGATCAGCCAAGTCTTCTAGGAGTTGCCAAGGTCAATTTGCTGCATCGAAAATGCACAGGAAAACTCACCACAGGACGATTCAACAATTCAATTTAATTATTTAAAATTATTAAAACACATTATTTTTTAATTTTTGCCATTCATATTTCATTTTGCCCCTCCTTTGGCATTCTTTCTTTAATGATTCTTTAATGATTCCATTCCACCATTCCTTCAGCATTAATTTAACTCACTGATTTGGCTGTGGTAATTTGGCAAGTTGGCTGTGGTGAGCTACAAATATTCTCTTCTATCAGTTGCAAAATTGTCAATGCATTTGACAGTGTCATCAACCAGACTTTCTGCTGGGTTTATTTTTTCAAATGAATTGGATAATAACACCATTGATCAGTTAGCACAAATTAGTTATTTAGTTAGTTATTATTGATAGAAATGTTAATGTCATACATTTCAAGAACAGTTTTAGGAAATGTAATTGAAATTATTCTCACTTTATTTATTTATTTATTTATTTACATTTATTTTACTATCCATCTCATATCAAAGCAACTCTGGGTGGCTTATTTATGGATACCATAGGTATGGAGGTGTGAGG
The DNA here is from genome assembly GCF_031021105.1 of Erythrolamprus reginae. NCBI lineage: Eukaryota > Metazoa > Chordata > Lepidosauria > Squamata > Dipsadidae > Erythrolamprus > Erythrolamprus reginae. The sequence continues at coordinate 166,973,296 of NC_091951.1, read as the reverse complement.
AACCTCCATATTAAAACCCTCTGTGTCTGGAGTTGTTATTTTTTTTCTGCCACAGAGTCTGGTGAAAATATGGGGAAATAGGTGCATAAAATAAAACAGTGAAAATAACTTCCTCCCTCATTCAAATTCACAGATTCCTAGAAATCTATCCATCGGCCCCCAAAGAAGAATCCCAGTCCACCTTCTTCTGTCAATTTCCTGACAGACAACAACAACAGTAACAACAACAACAACAACAACAACAAAAGTAAGGAATAGGGGTGCTTATGCTGCTTTGAGACAGGTGGCATAGAAGTCATAATAGTAATAATAATAATAATAATAATAATAATAATAATAATAATAATAACAACAACAATAACAATAACAACAACAATAATAATAATAATAATAATAATAATAATAATAATAATAATAATAATTTATTAGATTTATATGCCGCCCCTCTCAGAAGACTCGGGGTGGCTCACAACAATAATAATAACAATGGAAATTTAAAAACAGCTAAAAAACCCATCATTTAAAAACCATGCAACACACGCATACCATACATAAAATGTAAAAGCCTGGGGGAGGTGTCTCAGTTCCTCCATGCCTGGTGATACAGTTGGGTCTTAAGTAATTTGCAAAAGACAAGGAGGGTGGAGGCAGTTCTAATATCTGGGGGGAGTTGATTCCAGGGGGTCGGGGCCACCACAGAGAAGGCTCTTCCCATGGGGCCCGCCAAACAACATTGTTTAGACAACGGGACCCGGAGAAGGCCAACTCTGTGGGATCTTATTGGCCGCTGGGATTCGTGCAGTAGAAGGTGTTTCAGGAGGTATTCTGGTCCAATGCCATGTAGGGCTTTAAAGGTCATTACCAACACATAATAATAATAATAATAATAATAATAATAATAATAATAATAATAATAATAATAACAACAACAACAACAACAACAAAACAATAATAATAACAATAATAATATAGTACAAAAATTCTTCTCACTGCAGACAAATTCATTTTTATTTGCAACATTCAAAGCCCACGTACTTGAAACAGATGAAGGAAAGATGATTCTTAGGAAATCAATTGTAATAGAAAATCTGTTTATCAGGAAAACAATCCATTGAAGGCATCCTTTTCTGAAAAGGGTACATTCATGCATACTAAAACATACCAACATTATGTATCATTTATTTAGCATTTACATCAGCCATACAGCATAGCATGCCTAATCCAGGTGCATGGAGGCTGTGAAGATCTGGAATCAACAGGCTTCAAGTGAACACTGACAAGATCAAATGGCTTTGGGTTTTGGAGGCCAACAGTTCTAGGTATCATCTTTGGTGCTAGATGAGGTTGCATTGCCCCCAATGGCCCCTGTACACAATCTGAGAGTCCTCTTAGTCCTGTGATGGCAAACCTATGGCATGTGTGCCAAAGGTGGCATGCAGCGCCCCCTCTGATGGCATGCGAGCCGTCGCCCCAGTTCAGCTTCAGTGTACATGCACGTGCACCTTCTGCCATCCAGCTGGCCTTTGGTCTCTGCGTAGAAGCAGTAATGGGCAGCCAAAATTTTTACTGCTACACTGTAGGTGTGGCTTATTTTGTGGGTGTGGCTTGATGGTCATGTGACTGGGTAGGAGTGGCTTGCCGGCCATGTGACCAGGTGGGAGTAGCTTGAACGATCATCCTTGTTCAAGTAAACTGTTACGTCCTCGAATTACAACCTCACCAGTGTCGCTCTCTGGGGGGGGGACAATTTGCTTCATGTTTCTCACGCTCTCCTTCCTGGGTCACTCCCTGCCCCAGGATGGTTAGCTAGGCGAACGGGTGCCAATCAGCTGTTGAGAAAAGATGGGGGAGGAAATGGGCCCCCTGCAACTCCTGCCGGGATTGGTCTCCCTGCTGCTTTCCGAGGAGGAGGGTGGGAGGGTGGGATGGTCAGCTGGAGCTGGGCACACAGCTTCATTTATGTTGTGAGCTGCCCCGAGTCCTCGGAGAGGGGCGGCATACAAATCCAATAAATAAATAAATTTCCACTGGTGGAACTGTGTTCCACCCCATCCTGCCTGCTGCCTGCTGCCTACCCCTGTGTACAAGTATAGGGCAGGGCGTGCATAGGAGGCTGTGCTCACCTCTGAGAGGGTGGGGCACGTGCAAGGGCAGGCCATGTGCATGGGCATTGAGCACGCATGCACAGGGGCCCACACACACACGAGGGGCACATGTGCATGCATGGGGTGGGGCACATGTGGAAGGGTTATGCATGCATCTGGAGGGGGGGTCGGGCCACATGCAGGAGGCTGCACATTACATCTGGGGGGGTGCGTGCATGCTTTGGTTATCCATCAAACCAAATCTTTATTACAGTAAAAAATTACAGCATAAGAAGGCTGGGGTGCAGTCAATTAAAAAATACATTAAAGTCTTTAAAAAATATTGTTATAAAAAGCTAAGAGATATAAAACAGGAGAAGAGAAAGAGAGATATAAAACCGAAGTCTAAAAGGAAGCTAAAAGGAGAGGTGGGAGCATTAGATGAGTATCGGGAAACATAAATGCTAGTACAGGTAGTCCTCGACTTACAACAGTTTGTCTAGTGACCATTTGACATTACGACAATGTTACAATGACCAATGCAGCATCCTTGTAGTCATGTGACTTACACTCAGATGCTTGGTAACTGGCTCATATTTATGACGGTTGCAATGTCCCAGGGTCATGTGTTCGCGTTTTGCAACTTTCTGACAAGCAAAGTTGATGGGGAAGCCAGATTCACTTAACAACGGTGTTACTAATTTAACAACTGCAATTGTCTATTAAAAGTTAAAATGGAGAAGGAAACTGTAAAAGAAATAGTGGTGATTTGGGCTCAAAATTTTGGTTGCACAATTGAATTGGAGTATTGGGAGAAAAATTGAGATAAAAATTGTAAACTCACAATGGCAGCATCCTATTAAAAAATCATCTATAAAATGTTCTATGGATGGTAACTACCTCTGGCAAGATTGGCAAAAATGTCTCCAAATATAATAGCTAAATGTTAGAAATATAAACACGATCAGGGGACATACTACCAAATGGTAGGTGGATAGAGGAAATTATAGAACAAAAAGTAGAATTAAAACAGAAATTGTTTTTGTTAGGGATTATAAAAGGAAAGATAAATAAAAATAATCAATATCTGATGTTGCATATAATGATAATAGCTAGAATTATTTACGCCCCACATTGGAAATCATAAACAGACCCTTCAAGCACAATGGTAATTAAAAAGATATTAGAATGTGCTGAAATGTATAAATTAACTATGGAAATACACGATCGACAGGAAACAGAATTTTATAAAATATGGAACAAATGTTATAATTGGCTAGAATGTAAAAGTAAAATTAATAGATAATGGTATGACAAAAAATAAGTATGGATATTTGTACTTATGTATATAGAAGCATGAAAACAAAGTGATAGGTAGATATAGCTAGACAAGATGTTAGATATTAAGAAGAAATTATATGTAGGTCTTAGGAACTATATTAATAAATATAAGTTAAAGAGCAAGAGATATGTGTGTGAGTCTGTTAGTTTGTGGGGTTTTTTAAATCTTTAAAATTTTAAATTGTTGATTACTTACGATTTGTCTTTTTACATGTTGTGAGCCGCCCCGAGTTTTCGGAGAGGGGCGGCATACAAATCCAAGTAATAAATAAATAAAAACATAGTAAGTACACCGATACAGCCTGCTGTAAAATGAATTTTTTTTATTGTATATGGTGTTAGGTTATATTATGTTAAGTTTATATTATGTTATGTTGCTTTTGAATGTGTGGTTTGTATTTAATGTTGTTTTTAAAGCTGTTTAACAAAAAATATTTTTTTAAAAAAACAAAAGTCATAAAATGGGGCAAAAAATCACTTAGCAATATAAATTTTGGGTTCAATTGCAGTCGTAATTCGAGGACTACCTGTAGCTGGCAGACTATCAAATTACAGAGCACTCCAGTATGATGAACTAGATGTTCATTAAGACTAACCTAGGGCACAGATCATCATCTGACGATTTTAAGTGCTGCGGCACAGACCTGGCAACATTATTGGTTGTAGCATGGTTGGTCTCTGAAAACACCCGAGAGGTATAGATTTGTTGTGGGTGTTTATGCAATAATGGTGAGATGAGGCTAGTACAAAGTTCTTGGTAAAACAGATACTGGTGAAACACACGGTCTGTTGTTTCTGTATGTTCTGAATCACCACTCATGCCCTATTCAAACTCCTGGTTGGTCTATTTTAAGGTGTTCCTTATAGGGCTGCCCTTGAAGACTATCCAGAAATTTCAGCTGGTGCAGCATTGTGGACAGAGATGTCAAACACGCTTTGTCACATTGTCGCCACATGACGTATCGTGACTTTTCCCCCTCTTTGCTAAAGTGGGGGGTGGGGGTGTAGCCAGCGTGTGATGCATCCAGCCACGGGTTTGATGCCCTTGTTCTAGAGGAATCCCTGTTACTTTTTTTTGCTTCAGGGGCTGCCTTGCTTACTGGTCTGTTTCCGGATCCAATTCAAGGTGCTGGTTTTAATCTTTAAAGTCCTAAATAACATGGGGCTGGATTATTTGAGTGACTTCTTCTCCCACCAGATCCAGCAGAGAGGCCATGCTGTGGGTCCCGATGACTGCCAGCCTTCCCAGGTAAACCAGACAGGAATCATGACCAGATGAGCTAATTCTAATTATTTCTCAGTCAACAAATCTGAAAGTACAAACTTCCTGCTCTCACTTTTAACTACCCAATCTATTGGGCCAGGTTCTTCCAAAGTTTCTTCTGTCTGTGAAGCCACTGGTGGTTTTAAGATGAAGACAGCACTCAAGGTTTGATAAGGGGACATAAGCCAACCTGGTCCTGAAGATTATCCACCTCTTTTTTTTTACTCAAACAGACCCCTTGGCCTGAATCTCCTACTCTTGGTCTTCTCTACTCCAAATCCTTTTGCATATTATGACTAGCTTTCTCAATTTCACTATTGGAAAACATTTGTAACAGTGTGAATAGTACTCGTATTAGGAATTCAGCCATTAAGGGTCTTCCTCTGTTTATAGGTGGAATCAGCCTCCTTTTGGAGATCAACCATCCAGTTGGGAAGAGAGCTCAAAAAGAATCAACCTAGTCCAGGGGTAGGCAAAGTTGGCTCTTCAATGACATGGGGACTTCAACTCCCAGAATTCCTGAGCTAGCACTACCTAATAACTGGCCTTTTCCAGGTGAAAACTACTACTCTGGGGAGATTCCTGTGAAACAGGCAGATTACATCAAAATAGCATTTTATTTAAATAAAAACATTAAATCAGTGGTTTTCAACCTGGGGGTCGGGACCCTTTTGGGGGTTGAATGGCTGTTTCACAGGGGTCGCCTAAGACCATGGGGAAAGAGAAATTCCCCAGGGTGTTAGGAACTAAAGCTTCTATTCTGGCGCCTTGGAACATATTTTTACAATCCAACCAATCAGGTGTTTACAGTGGGGCGTGTCCCTCTGACCTTCCTGCCAATCAGCTTAAAGCTTGTTGGGAGAGTTGGCACTAGACTTATGGTTGGGGGGTCACCACAACATGAGGAACTGTATTAAGAGGTCGTGACATTAGAAAGGTTGAGAACCACTGCATTACATGAAAAAATAACCCATTTGATTTTATACTCTCAATTTTTTTTGAAATTGAGTAGTTTTTTATTTTAGGGGCAAGATTGCTTTTTTAAAAAATCTAGGCCTTTTCTATTCACCAGGACAACACGCAGCCTATCAGAAGAATAAAATGCTATAGGCCAGCATTGAAAACAGCTGTTCACTTAACATATCAGGTTTAACCATGAAAATGTCTGGAAAAAAGAACAGTCCAAGGTATCTTCTTGCAGCCTGACCATTAGTGATCCTTCTACCAAACCACCTGCCTCACTCTGTCTAGACAAAATTGAACAGAATTAGGTGTGCTATTGGCAGAAGTGGCTCTGACCTGCATCTCCATGGCTGGAAAGATTCCCCTTGTTGCGATTGTAGTGCTGATATGCAAATCATTGAACATATTGTGCAATACAGTATTGCCCTGTTCTGTACTTTCCTAGAAGATCTGGACAAAGCAAAGGCTAGAGGCATTCAGCTGGATACAGAACTGGATATCCAGTTATGAGGCCACTTTTTTTATATACAGTGGTACCTCTATTTACAAACTTAATTCGTCCCATGACCAGGTTCTTAAGTAGAAAAGTTTGTAAGAAGAAGCAATTTTTCCCATAAGAATCAATGTAAAAGTGTGTGATTGGGGAAACCACAGGGAGGGTGGAGGCCCTGTTTCCTCCCAGGAGATTCCTAGAGAGGCCCCATAGAGGCTTCCCCCTACCTTTTCCAGCCCTGTTTCCTCCCAGGAGATTCCTAGAGAGGCCCCACAGAGGCTTCTCCCTGCCTTTTCCTGCCCTGCTTCCTCCCAGAAGATTCCTAGAGAGGCCCCACAGAAGCTTCTCTCTGCCTTTTCCTTCCCTGTTTCCTCCCAGGAGATTCCTAGAGGGGCCCCACGGAGGCTTCTCCCTGCCTCTTCTGGTTACAGTTTTGGAGGCTCGGGTTTGTAAGTGGAAAATGGTTCTTGAGAAGAGGCAAAAAAAACTTGAACACCCAGTTCTTATCTAGAAATGTTTGTAAGTAGAGGCGTTCTTAGGTAGAGGTACCACTGTATATCATATTTGTCAAACAAACAAAAAAATAAATATTGTGGATTGTGTGTATATAATTACTCCTCTATGTCACATTCCCATCACACAATTTAAAAAAACTTTGTCATCCCCCAAAATACCTACTACAGTAGTTGTATTATTGATAAGTCAAATGGTTGGTGATTAATGCCTGCCAACTCAGGCTCAGGAAAAAAAAATAGTCATTTTTTTAAGTGGCTCACATCGGAATGGCTTCAAAGGCTTCTTATCTGCTTTGTCCTCCTTCGGTCTGAGCTTCCCAGGGGCAGATTACTTCTTTGGCAGACTCCTTGTAAGGCCAGAGATGGTGAACTTCTTCCACTCCAGCATCCATTGGGTGGATTTTGCTCTCCAGAGAAATCTGAAAGAAGGCGCTAAACCAAAACCCAACAAAACAAAAGTTCACATTTTATGTATTTTCTTTATATTTTATATATCTAAACCACCCATCTCCCTTGAAGACAATGACATTGAAGATATCAAAGCCCTGCCTTTTAGAATCAAGTATCACCAGTAAAAGAACAAGCAGTCAAGAAATATGCATAGACCAGCACCTGGTAAAGGCCTTGGAAAAGATATTCAAATACTACAATGTGTAGCGCCTACAAAGATCGGAAACATTCAAGCAATGATATTCTCCTGACACTCCATGGAAGCAAAAATTGGACTTTGAAGAAGCAAGATAAAGAGAGTATCAATCCATATAAAGTGGGGTGTTGGAGAAGATTCCTGTGAATACTATGGACAGCCAAGAAAAGAAACAAATGGATGGTTGAACCAATCAATCTAGAGCAGCAGGGTCAAACTGAAGACCCGCGGGCCGGATCTGGCTCATGAGGTGCTTAGATCTGCCATGTGGGACTGCCCTGGGAATAGTGAAAGACTGGCCTGCAGTGCCACTGCCAGTGAAAACGGACCTCGGGGGGGGGGGGCTCTGTTTTGGGCCGTGATAACCTCCCTGAGCTCCATTTTTGCTGGCAGAGGGCTGCAGGAGACCATCATGGCTAAAAACAGAGCCTCAACAAGTGACGTCAAGATGATCACACCTATCCTGACTCCACCACCCTTCTGCCCCCCCCATATACAAACAATGAACCCCATGCATCCCTCAATGAAATCAAATTTGACACCTTTGATCTAGATCAGTGTTTCCCAACCTTGGCAACTTGAAGATATTTGGACTTCGACTCCCAGAATTCCCCAGCCAGCATTCGCTGGCTGGGGAATTCTGGGAGTTGAAGTCCAAATATCTTCAAGTTGCCAAGGTTGGGAAACACTGATCTAGAGGCACAAATGAACAGAGACAAATACACCATATGTGTACACATTATGTGCAGACTTAGCTCAATGGTAAAGGCCATAATACTTGGAAAGGTGGATGGCAAGATGAGAAGACAGCAACCAGCATCAAAGGGAATAGACTCAGTTACAGAGGAATTGGGTATACAAATGAAAGACCTGCAGGGCCAGGTTAAGGACAGATTGTCATGGAGAAAATCTCTCTATGAGGTTTCTAGGCACATAATCAATTAGCAATAGCATTTAGACTTGTATACTGCTTCACAGTGCTTTACAGCCCTCCCTAAGCAGTTTACAGACAGTAAGCATATTGCCCCCAGCAATCTGGGCCCTCCTTTTACCGACCTTGGCAGGATGGAAGGCTGAGTCAACCTTGAGCCTATTGAGATTCAACCTGCCAAACTGTTGACAGCCAGTGATCAGCAGAAGTAGATTGTGGTACTGCGGTCTAACCACTGCACCGCCGAGCCTCTTTTAGATCACAAAGCATTACAGTGTTACCTCTACTTAAGAACGCCTCTACTTAAGAACTTTTCTAGATAAGAACTGGGTGTTCAAGATTTTTTTGCCAATTCTTAAGAGCCATTTTCTACTTAAGAACCTGAAGCCGGAAAAATTTCCCAGGAAATTTGAGAGTGACACAAAGGCCTGGCCAGTTTCCTGCCATTCCCCTAGGTTTCTCTCTCTGGCATAGTATATAGGAGGCAGCCTCACACCAGGTGTATGAGAGGCGCGTGCTCCTCCTCGCTGCTTCAGTCCCTCTTTTTTTTAAAGCCTTAAAGTTTTGGATTTTTTTTTATTCCCCTCACCTCACCTTCTTCCTTCATCAGCGACCTCCTCCTCTTCTTCCTTCTCCTCCTCCCACCCAAATTCTGAGCTTTTATTTCTTTCCCAATGGGTTTCCACACATTATTTGCTTTTACATTGATTCCTATGGGGAAAATTGCTTCTACTTACTAACCTTTCTACTTAAGAACTTGGTCACGGAATGAATTAAGTTCTTAAGTAGAGGTACCACTGTATTAGGGCTACTGTTGTTCAGGAGGATAACACTAAGCCCAAGTAAAACCACCCAGGATACTCACATGGATGCTTTTTTGGATTTTGGTTGAAGGTGTTGGCTCAGATTTTCTAAGGGTTGCACTTTTCCCTGCACAGGATGCTTAGGTGAAAGGGGGGCAAACACCGGTGAATTCAAGCATCGCCATTTCAAGAACCTGCCCAGGGACAAGGCCAACTTTGGCTTGGGTGGCAGCTTGGATTTGGAGTTGATGGCATTTGAAGAACTGTGGCAATTTTCCAGTTCAGAATCGATGGAGTTCTGGGCCCTTTCCAGGAGGGAAGAAATGGGATTAGAACCAAACCCATTAGGTTCCAAGTTCTTCTCTGTGTCAGATGCATCGCCTAAGGCTACCCGAAGAGGTGAGGAGTAAGTGGCAGTGTTTGGCAAAAGGAGTTGCTGGGGGCATTGAAAAGGAGGCAGAGGATCAGAGGTACCAGTGAAAGTTGCCAAATGGGAAACAGGAACAGTAAATCGACATAACTGCAGGGAAAGAGAGAGAGGGAGAAATAGAATGATTACTATTGCATAGACAATTACATGGAATTCTTATAGAAAATAGGGGTCCTTATTACACTTGGTCATCTGTAACCATCTTCACTAGGGAAAGGTGCAAAAAAGGGCAACAAGAATGATCAAGGAAATGGAGCACCTCCCTTATGAAATCCGGTTGCAATGCCTTGGTCTCTTCAGCCTCGAAAGACAGCGTTTAAGAGGTGACTTGATCGAAGTGTATAAAATCATGCATGGGATAGAAAAGGTGGATAGAGAAAAATTATTTTCTCTACCACACAATACTAGGACGAAGGGGCACTCCCTAAAGCTCATAGGTAAGAAAGTGAGGACAAATAAAGGGAAATATTTCTTCACCAAGAGGGTCATTGGTTTATGGATTACACTTCCAGAAGAGGTTATGACAGCTGTCAGCCTGGAGAGCTTCAAGGCAGGATTAGACATGGATGCCAAGTGTATCGGTGGTTATTGAAATGGATGTCCATGTGCCGCCTCTATGTTGGTTGAGACAGGCAGGAATCCCCTTGGTACCATTTGTAGGCGGTCAAGGGAAAGGGTGGGTTTTGCCTTCTCTTTCTGCTCAAGATCCCCATGTACAATTGGTAGGCCACTGTGTGACACAGAATGCTGGACTCAATGGGCTTTGGCCTGATTCAGCATGGCTCTTCTTATGTTCTTATGTTCTTATTATGGTCTTCCCAGCATGTCTTTCTACAGTTCAGCATGAGCAGAGCAGTGCTAATGCTGATTAAAGGGTGCATGATGTCACATTCAATCTGATCTGGCTTCTGCCAGTAGATAGAAACCAGCAGTCCAGATGTACCAGAAGTCTAATCTGCACATTTGATCTCAAATTGTTTTTTGAGAGTGGGGAAATTCTACATCTCTTATGGCCACATAGTTGCCCTCTTTGGCCGTTGCAGCTTCAGGTGCATGGCCATTGCTAGAAGTTGTCCTCCCTCCCTCCCTCTCTCTCTAACACTGACTATATAGCAGCAAAGGATAATCCTTAACCAATTCAATCCTAAATATATTGCATGTGCATGAACATACATAGAAAAGAAAACCTAGTTCATTTTTTTTTGTTCTGTTCACATAGCACAAAATGTATTTGTTTTTACATGGTTGATCGGAAGGGGAGGTAGAGGAAGCAGGAAGCTGGTTAATTTGGACTTTTTATTAAAAAATCACCTTAACTAATGCTGTTATTCATTATAATATTTCAGGGGGAAGATGAACATTAGTTTTCCAAGCATTGTTCAAATCTCTTGAAAACAGCAAACTAGCACTTGTGAAAACTATTGTTTTCTGACACTATACCAAACAACTTAATGATATCTATTGAAGCATGTTGTGCATATTTTTGCTAGGGAGAGATGTGATCTATAGCATGCAAGGGAACCTGCAAGAAAAACAAAGGTGTCTTTTAAGAAACACAACTTTGTGGGAGTTGTACCTCATGCAGAGACATGCATCTCCAAATAATATAAATAATAAAAAGGCCTGAATCCAGGCCTTTGCCCTAGTTCTACTTTCTATATTGAGAGGTGCATAGTCCAGATATTAAATGCATTTTTCATAGGAACACATTATGATGCCCTATACAAACTTCCTAGAAATGAAATGCATTACAAATTTGACTGCAGGGGGAAATAATATTATCTGGTCAGAATCTTAAAAATGTTACCATTTTTAAAAATAAGATCTATTACTTGGGACTTTCTAGATACCTGAAATGGTTTCAGGTTAATTGCCTAATCAAAATGATGACCCGTTTTATTTCAACAATACATTTATACTGGGATTAAATAAATGAACTCCCAAATCTCATAGCACTATAAAGGAAAAGAAAATATGAAAAAATAAGATCTGCTTGTATGTGGATAATGCCAGTAGTCCTTTTCATTTTTCTCCCTAGCTCTGCTCCCTAATTCAGTTTTATGATCAGAATCAATGGAATGTCACTTGGGTTTATCTCAAAAGCACCCCAAATCAAGAGGACAACCTTTGCCAGTATTGCATGCTGAAGTTCCTGCATCCCTGTACATTGAATTCAGAGAGTTCAATTTATTTGTTTAGTAAACAAAAATGCCTCTTCCAGTTTTCCTTATCTTGAAATTCTCACATTGCCAACTAAGATGGCCTCAAATTGTCTCATGTAATTCAAAAGAATTTGCTGTTTCTGGGTGCTTTCTATCAAACTTCTGCGTCTTGTCACGCAGATCTCTTTTCTGTTGTGTCTGTCATGCTTTTATTTATCTCCCTTGATCATTCATCCTGTACAGTGTGAATTCCCTGGTGCATTTTTTTTGCCCTTGGCATGATACATCTTTGTTTCAAATATCACCAAGCAGTAGATCTCATAGCATGCCGTTTCAGGTACCAAATGTGGTTACACAGAATGGTACAAATGCTTCCACTCGTTTTTTCTTTGTCTACACTGCAGCATTGAAGAGGAAGGACCTACTTTCAAGCACTGCCCACTATCACATTTTCCCAAGGATTTTAAAAGGATGTAACCACAGTGCAAAACTTTCCAATGCAAAACACCAATATGTATGTCCATAGAACTTGAGACACCCGATTTTAGTTTGTTTCATACAATAACAGATTCAAAGTAAACATTCCATCACAGTAAGAATGGGTGACAGGTGTCTCCACATAGTGTTGAGTTGCAATTTACACCATCGCTCATTGTTAGCCAAACAGGTTACAGCAGATAGAAAGGAGAGATCCAGAAAAATACATTGCTCATCCTTGAACTGACAATGGCATAGTACACAAAACTGTTGCACCCTGCGAATTCTGAGATTAACCCATTTCATAGTAGGAGGAATGAATAGTCCAGGGAATTACCGTGCAATATTGTTCATCTTTGGATATTTAAATTTCAATTGTCGTTTTAAAAAGGCATCAATTAATATGGAAATGAGGTATAATAGACTGAGGAAGTAAACATTTATGCATGGTATGCTTGTGTGTGTGTATGTTAGTATAGGGGTTTTTTAAAACTTTTAATATTTTAATTAATTGGATTATGTATTGGATTGTTTTTTCACTTGTTGTGAGCCGCCCCGAGTCTTCGGAGAGGGGCGGCATACAAATCCAAATAATAAATAAATAAATAAATAAATAAACATAGGGGGGTTAATCAGTAATAGGTTGATGCATATACCCACAGAAGGAAGATCTAGATTGATCCTAAAACAAAGTGAGGATGCATTCAAAAAGAACTACGTTGATGAATATCTTTCATTTCGGCTTTATTCTTCACAGACTCTCTTTTTCCCCCTTTCTTGTAGGGAGACTTAGTTGTCTAAAAATGGTTTCTAGCTTAAAGGTTAGTAAACTTTGCTAAACTATTGTCTTTCATATCTCTCAGTAGGCTCAATGTTGACTCAGCTTTCCATCCTTCCAAGGTCGGTAAAATGTTTGAGGGCAATATGCTTACTCGCTGTAAACCACTTAGAGAGGGCTATAAAGTGGTATATAAATCTGAATGCTATTGCTATTGCTATTTATTTTTTTTAAAGATCTTTAAGTAACTCATCTTACTGTCTCTAATATTTCCTTTGGTCAGGCAAATGGTTGTTCAATCTCTTCTTAAAAATCTCCAGTAGGGATGCTCCAAGACTGGATTTTTAAAGAAGAACTTGGAATAACCATTTATCTCTAATGATATAAGGGTGTCCTGCCTGATCAGGGAGTGGACTAGAGGATCTCCAAGGTCCCTCCCAAGCCTGTTATTCTGTTCTCCTCATCTACACAGCAGAATATAAGTAGACAGGTTTGCAATTTTCTACACCATTCCCACTCTACTATTCCTCCAAAAGCAGTTTGAAATTCTACTGTAGCTGCTGGAAAGTGAGGGAATACCATAAGGCATTTAATGTTCACCTTCCAGTTGACCAATAGAAGAATTTGGGGGAGGGGGAACCCGCCATCTCATCAATATCCAAAATTGTGAGTTCCAAAGAAACTCCATTTTTAAAAAGAAAAGCATAATTGTGCTTTCCCTCGCTCTCCATTCATGTTTTTCCATTCATCTGGTATTTTTGCTTGATCATTTGGAAAAATAATGTTAGAGTTGCTGTTGCAAAGATGCCATTTGCTGTCACACTTAACTGTTGCAATTATTGTGTAGATGAAATGATAATGCTTGACTTAGACCCCAAAGCCATTATCTCCTAAGATAGGACAGGCCCAGAACTCCTCTAAATTGCTGCAAAGTAAAGGAAAAAAAATCTTTATCTTTATCTGTCAAATAATATTGAGGCAGAAGGAGATGCTTCAGTAACAGACTGCATGGTTTTAAAAAGCTGCTATTAGATAATTAATTTCTAAAGAAGAAAAATAATTCAAATTAAAATAATAAAGGTGGAGACATGGAGAAAATAAAAATGTGTTTATGGAGACAAAGACAATGAAACACACACACAATTATTGTTTCAAATTCTAGTTTATTTAACTAAGTAAAATGAACGGGAGGAAAAACATTGCAAGTCTCGATGAATAATGAAGAGACAACTCATTGCTTGTAATTAAAACAAGATGAAGCACATTCTATTTTTAACAGACAATAAAAAGCAGTAACCTTATATATATTATGGATTGTATCTGCTAACCAAGCCATAATGGAAGATAGCATGGACAACTAGAAGCCAGCAAAATGGTTTCAATTATTTTATTTAATCCCTAGGAAATATTGTGTTTTAATTGTACAGTCATTCCACCTGAGCTAGAACATATCCATTATGTGCATGCCATTCTAGGGGGGTGGGAAGTGACATAGTGGTCGATGAACAGTTTCTCAACTTCTTAGTAAGTGAAAGGAATCATGGCAAGAGGTAGATCAGCTTGGGTAGCCTTCCATGGTCAAACAAGCAGGTATAGAAATAAATATAGTATCTTACTCCTGCCAGCAAAAACCCTGAATTCCTACTGTAGTTGTGTGAACTGGAGAGCAAAAAGGAAGTATATTCTTGTTTCAGTTAAGGATCAAGAGATTAAGGGCTGATGTGTTATGTGGTTTGAGGTTATGCATATGCACTATATGTAGTCTTAGCACACAGAAGGAAATTGGATGGGCTATCAAAATTGGGTAGTCATGGCTAGGAAATGTGCTCAACTTCAAGTTGTATGCCAGTAACGTCCTGTCCTCACTGGAGATGCTTTCATTTCAGCCACTAATACCCTAGTCATCTCCTGGCTGGACAATTGCTGCATGGGACTCCCCTTGAAGAGTATTTGAAAGATACATTTGGCGCAGAATACAACAGTTTTGGGGCGTCCCTAGGGTGGCTCACGTAACACTTCTGTTACATGAGCTGCACTGAGTGCCAGTTTGTTTCCAGGTTCAATTCAAGAGATTGGTCATACCTTTAAAGCCCCCATGGTATATTTGAGAAACGGTCTTGTCTCAATTATACTGATGCATTCCAACTAATCAAGCCAGGACGGCATCTGTGTAATCCATCTGTTGAGGAATTTCAACTGGTGAGATCCAGGAAGAGGGCCTCCTCAGCATCTACCCCTGCCTTTTGGAACATCTTACTCCCAGAGGTGAGGAGAACCCCTGTTCTTCTGATTTTCTATGATGGCATAGAGCTGTGGTGGTGCAATGGTTAGAATGCAGTATTGCAGGCTAACTCTGCCCACAACCTGGAGTTTGACCCAGAGGGCTCAAGGTTGACTCATCTTTCCATCCTTCCAAGGTCAGTAAAATGAGGACCTAGATTGTTGAGGGCAATATGCTGACATTGTAAACTGCTCGGAGAGTGCTATAAAGCACTATGGAATGATATATAAGCCTAAGTGCTACTGCTATTTCTGGATGAGTGATAAGACATGACGTAGTCTTGATACAATTTTGTGAATAGCTGCTGGCTTGAGGAAACTCTTCTTGCCTTGCTAATCTTTCATCCTTTTCCATTTTTAACGTTGGTTTGTATTTTTACATGTAAATTTTACATTGTTCTTAATCCTGTTTTTAATCCATGCTTGTTTTCATTATGATGTTGTAAAACTCACTTGAGTTGCTTGAGTGAAATGGGCAATGCAGAAATGAATGAATGAATGAATGAATGAATGAATGAATGAATGAATGAATGAATGAATGAATGAATAAATAAATAAATAAATAGTAAGTAAGTAAGCAAGTAAGTAAGTAAGTAAGTAGCCAGCTGTAATCCAGCATTAAGCCCTTAGAAGCTGCCCAAAAGACCAGGCTGCTAAAAAGCGTTTGCAAACTCAGATGTCCCTTCCTTGATACTTCTACTTCAGCAGGAATGTGTCTCTAGAATTTGGTTTCTTCACTATTCTTAATTGGGGAAGCTTACTCCCACTTGTTCCCCGAGACTTCCAGCCTAAGGCTTGTGAACAATGCAGACTGATTTATTCTCTATTGTAGTGGCTTCCAACTCCCATGGTTATAGTATGCCAGAGGACATAATCTATTATTAGTCTTCTTTAAAATATATTCAAACATAGGATATACTGTACATTTTCTAAATAACTAATGTATTACTAAAGAACCCCTGAAAAGATTGTAGGGAGCCCTGAACTTACCCCCAAAGACTTTCGAAATATTAATTTTGGTGTACTATGTAGCTTCAGTGTTGACCTTTCTAAATAGACAGAACATTTTAATTAATCTCCATAGTGGCATTTTCAAAGTTGAAAGTCTCAGGAAGCTCTGCCTAAATTACAGCAGTGCTGCTGGGCTGCATTTAGATTGCTTTGATCTAACAGAAATTATCACTCCTCAGATTGTTTTAAGATCACATCCTTGGTATGTTCTCATGGCCTTTTTGACGATGGTGTTCTAGTTCTGCCAATATCACAGAGATTCCCAAACTGTTCCTTGTATTTTGTAACCAATGATGAAAAGCAGTGCCAAAAAAGGAACTGAAAGTCAACCTAAGCCCAACTAGATCAAATGATAGAAATAGTATCTGCGTGACTGAACAAACTTCCTGAAAATAACTGAAATATGCTGAGAAGTTGTATGAGCCTCAATTCCATTAAGTTGTTCATAAACCACTGAAATATTTCAAGCACATACTGACTATGATTAATAGCTATAGATTATTTAAACAAAAGGTCAGCCCTGCAATTCATCTTCACCTTTCTGCTGGATAAGCTTTTAAGTTTTGCTGACGTTGCTCATAGTGAACACAATGAAAAAAAATACATTTCTTCTGGCCTTTCCAGTCACTTCAAGGGCTTTTAACCTCTGCCTGCTTTGAGACACATGGCAGCCAAACCTCTAAGACAGGCAGATACAGGTAATTCTCATCTTATGACATTTGAGATCAGAATTGCTGTTGCTAAGCAGGAAAATTGATTACGTAGAATAACACCATAAATATAATACATTCAGAAATTACAAAAAAGCCCTGCTCTCTAGAGCAGTGATTTTCAACCTTTTTTGAGCCACGGCACATTTTTTACATTTACAAAATCCTGGGGCACACCACCAACCAAAATGACACCCTAAGACACTCTTCCCCTCTTTTTCCATCCCTGTCTCCTCCCCCACCCCCTTGTGTGTGTGTGTACGCATTCTGGAACCCTTTCCAAAAACAGGTGAGGGCTGGGTTTCTTTTCTCTCTTATTCTTTGGGTGCTTTTTATCATATGCTTTAAATCAAGAGTCACTTCTCTCTCTCTTGTTTCTCTCTCTTTCCTCTCATTCTCTGTCTCAATCATTTTCTCATTTCTCTTTTTTCCTCCCCTTTTTGCTCATTTCTCTCTCTCCCTTGCTCTCCTTTTCTCACTTTCTCTCTCTCCTGCTTTCTTTCTCTCTTTCTCTTTCTCTCTCTCTTGCTTTCTTTCTCTCTCTTGCTTTCTCTCTCTTTTCTCTCTCTCTCTCTCTCTCAGCAAAAAGTTGCGAGACTGAAACCTGAGCTTCTTTCTTCGCAGCACACCTGACCATGTCTCGTGGCACACTTGTGTGCCACGGCACACTGGTTGAAAAACATTGCTCTAGAGAAGCCCAACAGATACTGCATGGTCCTGTATGTACATTACAAAGTTTCTTCTAATGCTCCATTATTGCATTATTTGAGGTTCAAGTGGAGTAACCCTTCTGCACCAAACAAGCAATGGTAATTAAACTTTGGAATTTGGTGACAGATGCTATTCTTATCCATTAGAGAGCATGTCTGTCTGTCTATCATCTATCTCTTTCTAAAACGCTCCTGTTTGTCTGATTTTAACCTTTAATTACCCCAAATGATGCATCATAAGGTAATAATTTTTGAATCAATGCACATCAAACGGGCCAAAGAATGTATCCAAAATCCAGGACCCACAACTCCCGTAGGATTGAAATTTGGCAAAGTTGGGACTATCTTAATACTACCATACTCCTGCACTGCTGTACTCATGTGATCGCAATTTCCAGCATTCCTTGCCAGCTTCCCAGAAGGAAGGGAATGGGAAGCTAACAGAAAATTAGAAAACACTCCCTTCTCTACCTAACAGCGGGGGTGGCGCAGTGGTTAGAGTGCAGCACTGCAGGCTACTTCAGCTAACTGCTAGCTGTAGTTCAGGAGTTCAAATCTCACCACCAGCTCAAGGTTGACTCAACCTTCCATCCTTCCGAGGTGGGTAAAATGAGGACCCAAATTTGGGGGGGCAATATGCTCATTCTGTAAACCACTTAAAGAGGGCTGTAAAAGTACTATGAAGTGGTACATAAGTCTAAATGGCATTGCTATTCTTTGCCCAGCTTTTGGTCATTCTGTTTCTCTGTGTTTTGGTAAGGAATTATCTCTGAAATATTGACCCAAAAAGTCATGAATTGTCTAGTATAAAATACATTTGTCTTGTACAATTGTAAAAATCCACTAAAGGCTGTCCTTTAAATGGGCATCACGCAAATGATTAAGCATCTGAGCAGCTAGGATCTTTAAATTGCTTAGTAAATCTGAAATATCTGCCCCAAAGAAAGAAGCTATCCTATTACTGCTTACTAAAGTGGATCATTTTAATTAATCCTAAAAAATAATCTGTACATTATCTGCAAACATTTTCTAAAATGAATCCATTGTTGGTCAATATGGAATCATTCTGAATAGGAAAAGACAATTAAATGATATTAAGGGGTTATATCAATCATTCACAAAGTAAATTTGCATTGTGCACCATAATTAAAATGTGTCCATTAATCTCTTTCCTTGGGGTTTGCTCTTTATCAAATTCTTGAGTGGTTCTCTAGGCAATGACCAGATAATTGATATCTGGAAAGAAGATTCCGTTTTCTGTCTTGCAATAGGATTGTTCATCCCTTTTTCTTTGTTATTTACAGGCATAGAGAGGCCAGGCAGCTGGTTGCTATGGTATCCAGACTTTGTAGTGTTTGTAGAAGTGGGAGGGGAGTTTATAGAAAACAGGGTGTAAAGTGAGCTGATATGATATGAAAAGCGTCACCGCCATTCTCGTACGGGGAGCTCTCTTTTTTTTGCCACCTGTGTTCTAGGATTCTATCATCAGCAAGGGCTGATGAAGGGACACTGTTCTGAATGTCATGGCAACAGCTGACTGTAGATAGGAGGAAGGCAAGGTGTGTGTGTGAGAGAGAGGGGGGGAGGGAGAGAGAGATAGATTGCTAACAATGGAACAATAGTGACATCTGCAGGCCAGGGGGAGGAAATGCAGCCCTATTTACAACCAGCATTCTTCTACTGACTGCGGTTTTTTCCTATCATGTGCTCTCCAGCACTATCCCGGGCCCTATTTAGCAGGTGGGGCCTCCTGCTTGAGCTGGCTTCTACGATCCAGCTTGCTCATAACCTGGGTGATGTCCACATTGGTGGCGGCTTCTCTAGCTTTCGCTTCTTCCTCCAGCTGCCTCAACAGGATGGGGCTGGGACTGGAGCGCAGGTGCTTGCGGACAAACGGATTGTAAGAGCTGAACAGGAAACAAAAGAAAGCCAGAAGGTTACTATTATGATCATTGTGATCATTATTAATTAACACATTTCCACCGCCTTTCAATAAAAGGATGGAAAACTGCAAAAGTGCCTTTCATGGATAAAAACAACCTACTACAGATTTTAGTTCACAAAAGGTTATGCCCCTTAATACAATTGTTAGTCAGAAAGAGTATTATCAGGATTCCTACTATAAACTCCTCTCTTTTCTCACAATGTCTACAATTAGTTTTAAGTTAATGATGAATTATTTCTCCAATTGAATTCAGCGCATGCCTCACTGTTTTGATGCAACCCAGTCTAAAATTAAAACAACATGGAAAGAGCAATTAAACTCAATTTGTAGAAAGCGGTTTTCAAGAAAACGTGGCCAGAATATCCAGGATTTATGTGGGTTTGTGTAAAGCCCAAAACATATGCACAAACATTTTGGCCTTCATCCAAAAATTGGAATTGCATCAGAATGTGAGCTTCATCACTTTTCCACCTATCCAAAGATCTTACTCTAATATTTTATGGAAAGTTAATAAATGCTCCGAAATTGAAATGAGAAATAAATGAGCAAAACACTTTTGTGTAAACCAAAATATTGCATAAACAAAAATATGTATTTAATACTGATGAACAGTGTTAAATATAATTAGTCCCTTACTTATCGTAAATATTCATAAATAATCCTGCCACAAAAATTATAGATAAGTACAGTGGTACCACTACTTACTAACTTAATTTGTTCCGTGACCAGGTTCTTAAGTAGGAAAGTTTGCAAGAAGAAGCAATTTTCCCCACAGGAATCAATGTAAAAGCAAATAATGTGTGCGATTGGGGAAACCACAGGGAGGGTACAGGCCCTGTTTCCTCCCAGGAGATTCCTAGAGAGGCCCCACGGAGGCTTTTCCCTGCCTTTTCTGGCCCTGTTTCCTCCCAGGAGATTCCTAGAGAGGCCCCAAGGAGGCTTCTCCCCGCCTTTTCCGGCCCTGTTTCCTTCCAGGAGATTCCTAGGGAGGCCCCATGGAGGCGTCTCCCTGCCTTTTCCGGTTACAGTTTCAGAGGCTCAGGTTTGTAAGTAGAAAATGGTTCTTGAGAAGAGGCAAAAAATCTTAACACCCGGTTCTTATCTAGAAAAGTTCGTAAGTAGAGTTCTTAGGTAGAAGTACCACTGTATTTCAGAAAGATGTTAACCAAATAGTATTCTACAAGTTCAGTATACTGCAAAACTATGGATGAATATATATTTTTGTACAGCTAGTCCTTGACTTACAGCTATTCATTTAGTGACCATTCAAAGTTACAATAGCACTGAAAAAAGTGACCTATGACTGTTTTTCATTACGGCTAATTCTGATGACTGCCAGGTGTTCAATCCTGATCAACTCAAGGTTGACTCATCATTCCGAGATAGGTAAAATGTGGAGCCAGATTGCTGTTATATTTGGCTCCTTGAATACTGGGGATGTCCAAAGTCTTTGAAAAGAAGCACTTTGGTATATCCAAAACACATCCAAAGCTCCCTTTTTTGAACTGGCATGTCTTTTCTACTTGCAGGGCTCCTTCGGAAGCCAATTCTATCCCTCCTACCGCATGTCTATACTATGTTACGCAAAAGATGTGAGTTAAATATATACATGTTGTGTTTTATTGATATGAAATCCACTTCCAAAGGCTATTAGAGGAGAATCTAAGTTCTAATTCTATGACATCTTAAAACTGTAAAAACAACACATACAGGGGGGGAAATGTGATTTTCTTTTAGCTAATTTTCGTTCTTCTTTTTCTCTTATGAAATAGTCATTGATAAGGGCTGTAACGTTAACATTTAAAAATATTTATTTATTTATTATTACATTGATTTGCCACCTACCACGTGGTTCAAGGTGACTTTGACAGGCATGATGTCTCTGATTATCAAACTAGAAGTCAGACATTTTTTGTCAGGGAAAAACCACCTTAAATTGTTCAACTGTATAAATAATAATCATTTTCCTTTAGTTCCTAATTTAAACCAATGATGAAGAAAAGTAATTAAACCTCAGATGACTTGCCTTTTTTTAACCACTTCTTGTGGTACAATTGCCTTGGACAACATTTCTTTGTACACCGGAGACTTTAAATAGCGACCATAAGAATCCTACTAGGGGAAAAGAAAGGGAAACTGGTAGTTGTAGATAGCAAGCATCCTAATTAAAATCATATCTCTACACAGCTGTTTAGGAGACAAAGAGGCTGGGAGCCGAGGCATCAAGAGAATATTCTTACCAAGTAGCAAAAGAAACCATATCTTCTTAATGTTAAATATGCATCCTGAAAAACCGCTGGTTAAATTAAAGCTCATATGGTTAGAATTCACACACACACACATGCACACACACACACACACACAGAGAGAGAAGTGAGGCAAGGAAGATGTTTTCTCAGATGCTGAAATATCCATCCGGGGTTGGGATAGACATTGTCTATTCTTGATGTTATTTTATATTGAGCATTGAAAGCAGAGCTGCTATTGCAAAATAGAGAGGGGGTATATAAATTGAGTAAAATAAAATATTTACTATTATTGTTGTTGTTGTTGTTGTTGTTGTTGTTGTTGTATTATCAATACAACTCAGCAAACAAGATCACTATGCTGGATTTCGTATTTCATCACCAGTCAGGCGCTTCCCAAGCACCTAAGACTGAGTGATGTAGCAGCGAATTATGTTTGCCGATCCCAGTAAAGCTGCCTTTTGCAATTGACAGATGGAGATTTTGTCAATTCCGATGGTTTTCAAATGTCCGCTGAGATCCTTTGGCACTGTGCCCAGCATGCCAAGTACCACTGGGACCACTTTCACTAGCTTGTGCCAGAGTCGTTGCAGCTCGATTTTTAGATCTTTGTATTTCACTAATTTCTCTAGCTGCTTCTCCTCAATTCTGCTGTCCCCTGGGATTGCGATGTCAATGATCCATACTTTCTTTTTCTCCACAATCAGGATGTCTGGTGTGTTATGCTTCAGAATTCGGTCAGTCTAAAGTCGGAAGTCCCACAGTAGTTTTGCTTGCTCATTTTCAACCACTTTTTCGGACTTATGATCCCACCAGTTCTTTGCCACTGGTAAATGGTAGTTCCGGCACAGGTCCCAGTGGATCATCTGTGCCGCAGCATCATGTCTATGCTTGTAGTCAGTCTGTGCGATCTTTTTGCAGCAGCTGAGTATGTGATTGATTGTTTCATCTGTTTCTTTACAGAGTCTGCACTTTGGATCGTCTGTTGACTTTTCAATTCTGGCTTTGACAGCATTGTGGTATACTATTATTATTATTACTATTATTACTATTATTACTATTATTACTATTATTACTATTATTATTATTATTATTATTATTATTAATTAGATTTGTATGCCACCCCTCTCTGAATATTCAGAGCAAATAATAAGTGAATAACCAAACAATTGTGGTGAAAGAAAAGGCATCAGGTCTTATTTTTGGGGGGTGGTTGTGGTGGTTGTCTTCCACTGATTTACCTTATGGCAGTGGCACCAACAGCCCCACACAGTAGGAACCCACTGGTGTCTCATTTCTTCTGCAGTTGCTTGTTGCCACTTGCGTACGTCGCCCCCCACGTCGCTGTCATAAGCCTTCAAGAAAGGCCTCTGTAGCTGAGAAACGGGCTTTGGATTGAAGCATGTGGTGCCCCCTGGACTCTGTTTCACCACCAGAAGCCTTCAGGAAAGGCGTCTGCAGCCAGTAACAGAGCTTCGGATTGATCCAGAGCTGCATATGCCTTTCCTGAAGGCTTCTGGTGGCGAAACAGAATCAGCTGCATAGGCCTTTCCTGAAGGGCCTAAGTTATTAGCTGCATAGGCCTTTCCTGAAGGGCCTCTAATGGCAAAATAGAGACTAGAGGCGATGCACGCGTCAATCCAGACCTCATTTCTTGGCTGCAGAGGCCTTTCCAGAAGGTCCCTGATAGCAAAACAAGGCCGGGGTACCACACATGTCAATCTGGACTTCATTTCTCTGCTCCAGAGGTCTTTCCAGAAGGCCTCTGAGAGCAAAACAGAGGCCGGGGCTGATGCACGCAAGCGATGGCAAGTGGCCGTAGAAGTGGGCTGGCAAGGCAGTGCAGATGTCGGGGTGTGCAAGACCTGGTCAATAGGGCCACACGCACCTAGGGTAATTTTTACCCATGCACCTTGCCCCATCCCCTGCACCCCGGAGTGGACCGGATCTTAATTAGGGCTTATTTTCGGGGGGCATATAGGGCTTATATTGGGCACAAGTATAAAAATCAAGCTAGGACTTAATTCTGGGGTAGGTCGTATTTTCAGGGAAAAACAATAGTACCCATAGTACTACATAGTACTAGACATCTTGGGTACAGTCCCAAAACAACTAGAGCACTACTTGAATACCATCGGCATCAACAAAATCACCATTTCCAACTGGCTACCCATGTAGAAGTACCCTAGAAGCA
The DNA here is from genome assembly GCF_031021105.1 of Erythrolamprus reginae. Taxonomy (NCBI): domain Eukaryota; kingdom Metazoa; phylum Chordata; class Lepidosauria; order Squamata; family Dipsadidae; genus Erythrolamprus; species Erythrolamprus reginae. The sequence continues at coordinate 166,949,313 of NC_091951.1, read as the reverse complement.
GATTATGTAATAATAATTGGATGAGTCATACTAATCTATCAAACTTTACCTTTGAACAACTGAAATGCTTAGCAGACCATTTTTGTTTCTTATGCTACTAAAACAGGTAGTCATAAGATGGGAGAGAAGAATCGATAATGATATACCAACACTTTTGGGTAATAACTTATTATGGTCAGCCAAGTGTTTGGATTTGGCGTTTTTATCCATCTATTGAGTCCTTCCCAAGAATTTGGAATAGGTAGATGTTGCTGTTTGATATGTTAAATATATAGTAGAATTTAATATGTTCCAAGTAAAGCTGCCTTTTGCAATTGACAGATGGTGATTTTGTCAATGTCCACTGGAACAATGCCTCCCACTCCAATCCCCACAACTGGTTTAGACAGAGTATGTGGTCAATATTATTGAAAGCTGCTAAGAAGCATTTGATGTACACAGTGAAGGGCTACCAAAAGTTTTACTACCACACTCTGGACGTGGCTTATGTATGACACCCTGCATTTTCTTTCAACATTTTTCAGTGCAAATTAGGTGCTCCGGGGTGGAGCTCCATTTTCACTAACCAACTGTGTTGTCGTCGTCGCCCCCCCCCCCCCCCCCCCCGGTCCGGGCAGTAGCCCACTCCTGGATGTACACCACATTCTGGTTCTGCCAGAGAAGATCAACAATAAGTGCAAACCAATGTCTTTGTAATCACCTCGAGGTTCGACTACTGTAATGATCTCTACATGGGGCTACCTTTGAAAAGTGTTCGGAAACTTCAGATCGTGCAGAATGCAGCTGCGAGAGCAATCATGGGCTTTCCAAGATATGCCCATGTCACACCAACACTCCGCAGTCTGCATTGGTTGCCGATCAATTTCCGGGCATAATTCAAAGTGTTGGTTATGACCTATAAAGCCCTTCATGGCATCGGACCAGAATACCTCCGGGACCGCCTTCTGCCGCACGAATCCCAGCAACTGGTTAGTTCCCACAGAGTTGGCCTTCTCCGGGTCCCATCGACTAAACAATGTCGTTTGGTGGGACCCAGGAGAAGAACCTTCTCTGTGGCGGCCCCGACCCTCTGGAACCAGCTCCCCCCGGAGATTAGAACTGCCCCCACCCTCCTTGCTTTCGTAAAGTTCTTAAGACCCATCTCTGCCATCAGGCATGGGGGAACTGACACATCTCCCCCGGACCTATACAGTTTATACATGGAATGCTTGTGTGTGTGTTTGTTTTTAATAATGCGGTTTTTAGTGTTTTTTAAATTATTAGATTTGTTCTTACATTGTTCTTGTCTCCGGAGAGGGGCGACATACAAATCAAATCAAATCAAATCAAATCAATACATACATACATACATACATACATACATACATACATACATACATACCCTGGCCTAAAACAAAACTGAAATTCTTCCAGATAATCCGTTTGTTCTACGATCCTCTGAAGCTGTCCTTCAACCACCTTTCCCACAATCTTTTACAGAAAGGGGAGATTGCAAATTGGCCAATAATTCTCTGAGAGAGAAGGGTCCAGAGCTGATATCTTGAGGAATGGGCATAGCATTATCTCTTCAAGGCTGTTCGGACCACCACCTCTCTCCAAGAGGCTGAAACCACTGCATTAACCCATCGTATGTTCCCTTCCTCGTTAGAGGAAAATTCAAGAGGAAAATTCAATTTTTCAGGAACTGAAATGTCCTGGGCATTGAAGTGAACAAGTTTCTTATACCTTCCTCGTTTTCATTTTATATAATGAAAATCATGCAGAATCAACCCCAGATTATTTTTTCTAACACAGAGATACTCCAACGTGTTCTCTTTGGAGCAACAAGGAAGAGATATTTGTCTGTGTACACGCATATATGGTAGTATCTTTTTTCTTTCTTTCAAAAATATCTAGGTAGCTGCACGCACGAATCCCAGCGACCAGTTAGGTCCCACAGAGTGGGTCTTCTCCAGGTCCCGTCAACTAAACAATGTCGCTTGGCGGGACCCAGGGGAAGAGCCTTCTCTGTGGCGGCCCCGGCCCTCTGGAACAAACTCCCCCCAGAGATTAGAATTGCCCCCACCCTCCTTGATTTCGTAAGCTACTTAAAACCCACCTCTACCGCCAGGCATGGGGGAATTAAGATTTCTTCTCCCCCTAGGCCTTTACAATTGTATGCATGGTATGTCTGTATGTATGTTTGGTTTTGTACATTAAGGGGTTTTAATTCGCTTTTAGTATTGGATTATTATTGTATACTGTTTATGATTGCTGTTAGCCACCCCGAGTTTTCGGAGAGGGGCGGCATATAAATCCAATAAATAAATAAATAATAATAAATAAATAGCTGGAATGGAAATTCAAATGGAAAAGCAAAGTGACCAACCTTCTTCATGAGCATATAAATATGAGTCTGTGCAGCATCTAAGACATAACGTTGAGGGTTTTTGAGGCCTCTGACTGTAATGCCCATAGTGGTGCCATCAATATTAATCCAGCGTCTTGCTCCTGGGGCCAAGAAGGTTCTAGAATTAAAAATTATAAGGAGGAAAAATATTTAATAAAATCAGGGACATTGGATTTTTTCCCATCAATAAAATGTGGGGTTATTTTCTTTTTGAATATGAAGTAATATTGCATCAGTTTCACATATCTCAAATATTATGTTAAGATCTAATCATATACAGAATAAATATCATAGATAATAGCAACTATCACTGGAACCAGGAAGTATTTTCATCATCTCCAGCTGACATTTGGTGAAGTTGTAGACTTCTTCAATGAAAAAAAATGTCACAGTTAATGGCTACTGATCAAAAATAATCTGAGATAAAAAAAATCAAATAAGTAATGCAGAACTTTAGGAAAAAGTAGAATTCTGAATAATAGAAGAATTCCATTAGATCCTATTATTGGACACAGTTCTTTATTTCCATGATGGTAAAATATGTTTATATTCTTAGACTGTATTCTGTCATTCATTTCACTGCTTAATCACAGAATACAAGAAATGGAACTAAACAGAGAATAAAAGATACTAGAAAGATTTCAAACTAGAATATACGGTACTCACTTGTAAATTTCTTCTGCTTTTTCTTTTGCTTTGGATTGATCTCCATACTTCAAGTCATCACAAGCTTCCCAAAATCCCAGATTCTCACCTGAAATTAGCAGGAAGGAAAAACAACATCTTATTCATTAAATGTATACAGCCCCATCTCATTATTGAGAATGACTCTAGGCAGCGTTTTATAATATCAACTTTTGTAAAACAATATTAAAAACAGAATAAAGTAAATCTAGAGTGACCCAGGGGCAGGTTCCAGTTGCATTTTGCTACTGGTGCACATGTGCGATTTCACTTCTGCGCATGCTCAGGACGATATTACAAGCTGAGAAGCTTCTCAGCTGTGCTTCAGACAAAGAATAAAGGTCGACATTAAAGCGACGGTGGCCGGGAGGGCTTTTTTGATGCAGAGAAACCATCTAACAACCCCCCCACTAAAATGCTATCACTGGGCTCCTACCAGTGCGCAGCATCAGAGCACACCAGTAAGAACCCACCACTGGAGTAACCATATTAAGACCATGAACAGAGTTCTAGAACATAAGCAGGTTTAATTTTTCTGACTGTGCTCTCTAAATCAAAACAAAAAAATTCCCATTATCCAAATGTTTACCCAAATAAACATGGGGATTATTTTCCCTGGTATATGGCTATCAGATTAAACCTTTTTTTAAAATTTATGAATGTCCCAAACCATTTGTAAAGGACAAAAATTAATGTTTTTGAGCCCTTTTACTAAATCACAAAGATTTTGTTTTGCGTAAGTATATAATGGCTTCTCATGTCACAGACAAAATCTATAATAAATCATCACTTTATTCTTATTATGATAAACTGTAATGTGATCCCACATCACCTTCCAAATAATTAAAGGATTAAATTACTTTCTGTGCATAAAATTCCTCTCTGTTTGCTGTGAGTGACAACAGTGACTTCAGGCTGTATAGAACACCTTGACCAGTGGAAAAGCAGGCGCATCTTCATACCTACCACTAAATTCCTTCTTCAGGAATAGCTGGAAATTCTGACGTCCTTTGGGATCCTTCATCAGCTCACGAAAGTTTAAGGCCCATTTCTCCACCCGTGCCTTGGTGGGGATTTCTACCCTGCCAAAAGAAAAAATATCCTTTAAAATTAAGATTGAATTCATGGGCCTGCCCACAGGTTTATTTATAAAGAAACAGTGCTGTTTCTCCCTAAAATCAATTGTTTTGAGATTTGTCTATTTTGTTTTGTGTTTTGACAGAACTGAGAACTCTGCCTGTCCTTCCTTAGCAAACTTGTATTCATATGTGAATATCTTGGCAACTTTTGACTGATTTTTCCTTTGACTTCTAATGTAGTATGATGAGGACAATCAGATATTATAGATAAGTATCCCTTAGGTCACGTTTAACTCATAGTTAACTGCATGGAACACAGCAATATTATTTTCTTAACAGAAATGTTGTTTTCTAGCAAAAAAAAGTGCTTTACCATTTTCTGACAATTTTCCAGCTTCCCAGCCTAATCTACACTGTTAAAAAAAAATAAAGAAAACACTTAAACAACACAATATAACTCCAAGTAAATCAAACTTCTATGAAATCAAACTGTCCACTTAGAAAGCAACACTGATTGACAATCAATTTCACATGCTGTTGTGAACATTCAACTTTGTACAGAACAAAGTATTCAATGAGAATATTTCATTCATTCAGATCTAGGATGTGTTTTTTGAGTTAATCTTTGCTTAACTTTTTGAAGATAGACAAAGTTAGCTAGGTATTGCCATCTGGAATAGCCACTGATTTTGCATTGTATTAGGATCATTATAGAAACATATATCCGTTTAATTCACACAATTTTTTTCACTGACTGTTATTTTTTTATTTCTACTATAGAGCATAGATCCAAATTACATTTTGGAAAATGCACAATACAGGCAGACAGAGTAAATTTTGTGGTGGTATCTGTAATATGCATTGTAGATGGTATTCAGCAGCTTCTGGAGAACTGATACGAAAATTTTGAGTAGTTCAGAGAACTGGTAAAAGCACCACTGACTGGCCCTACCCCCATATATTCGCTGCCTCCCAAGTCCCAGCTGATCAGGAGGAAATGGGGATTTTTCAGTAACCTTCTCCTGCCATGCCCACCAAGCCATGCCCGCCAAGCCACACCATGCCCACCAAGTTACACCCATAGAACCAGTAGTAAAAATATTTGAATCCCACCACTGATTCATTGTTAAGTTCTTCCCACAGATGAGCATTAAAATTGCTCCTTCTAAATTATAATATAAATTTAGTTTACATTTGTCAGAATGTTTATTCAAACAACAAACGTCTCCTCTTTCAAAAGTGTAGCCACAGTTAACAAAATAGAAAGAAAAATATTTTTTTTATTTATTTTTTTATTTATTTTATTTATTTATTTTGTCCAATACACAATGAGGGTTTTAGGGTTTTTTGGGTATATATCAATATACACAAAGTAAAATACATGATGAAAGTTATAGAGAAGATACTCGTAGTAAAATATCTCTAAGAAATAATAGAAAAGAAGGTATAGTAATAGAACATATCAATGAAAGAGTAAAAGAAGAGATATAGGAATAGAAGAAAGGTATAGGAGATATAGGAGAGCAATAGGACAGGGGACGGAAGGCACTCTAGTGCACTTGTACTCGCCCCTTAATTATTATCAGGATGATAAAGCCCTCAACTAAATCCAATCCTTGGCTCCTTAAAGATTTCAGAGTGGTAACTGACTACTTCTATAGCACTCGCCTATTCTATTTTGCCCATTCTTTTCTTACCTTCTGCTTGGTAAAGCAGGCAGGAAAATAGAAAACCAACCCCTTCCTTTACGTTAACAGTAGAGCAGAAATGTCTCTAGGTAAAATCGTATAACCTCCCCTGCCTTCACCTTAGTAATCAAGGAGAGGTAAAAGGTAAAAGTTTCCCAATCCATTTGTGTCCAACACTAGGGCATAGTGCTCAGCTCCATTTCCTGGTCAAGGGAGCCAGCATTGCCTAAAGACAATTTCCAAGGTCATGTGGTGAGCGTGGCTATACACCAAAGGTACATACAGACATTCATAAACCGAAAGTTGCTCCGATACTAAACCTGGGCTGGAAGACATCCAGGTTTTCTTCTAACTCTATTATTCTGTTCTGTTATTCTTTTTATGATTGCATGTAATTAAGCCCAAAGAAAGTCTGGAATGGTATCTCCTGACATGGGCAGGGGGTTGAACTAGAAGACCCTATTATTCTAAGTATTCTAAAAGAAAAGAAGAAAAAGGAAAAGCAAGCAAGAGTCAATGTAATTTAGGAGTTGAAATAAATGCAATACTTACAGTTTTGCATTGAGTTCCCAAAAATCTACATCATCAGAAATCCAAGGGTTGCTTGGCAGGCATCCCGAGATTATAGGGTCGTTGGAGCAGAACTGTTCACAGTACTTCACTATTCTGAAAGTATTAGAGACCAAAAAAAACCCCAGGGAAACATCTACATGCAGTTATTAACCCAAAATAAAGGGTGTGCATAAGTGTACCAGTGTGCCTATCATTATTTGTACTCTTATGTATATAAATAATGTTAAACCTATGTATATTACCAAATAAATACTTGGATGGATGGTTGGATGGATGGATGGATGGACGGATGGATGAATTAACTTTATTCACATTTCCAGCGACATGCCAGCCAGGAGAACATTTCATTGCTGATATGATGCAAACAGTAACACTTGCACTTTTCTGTCCAGCATATTATTGATGTGCCAGTTATCATTCTTGTGTTGTTTACAGGGTTAATAAATATGGAGTTCTCCAAGAACTGGCTTCAAAAGTCTGATTAAACTACACTTGAGTCCTGACTGTTAAAACAATTAATCTGTGGAACTGCTTGCCTCCAGAAGTTGTGAATGCTCCAACACTGGAAGTTTTTAAGAAGATGTTGGATAACCATTTGTCTGAAGTAACCAGGGAGTTGGACTAGAAGACCTCCAAGGTTCCATCCAACTCTGTTATTCTATTCTATTCTATTTTATTCTATTCTGTTCTGTTATATTCTGTTCTGTTGTTCTGTTCTATTCTATTCTATTCTGTTCTAATACTACAGTAGTGTGGCTTTCTTAAGCAATCACATCTCATTACTGAATATGTATATATGTTCCTTTGGGGATTCTTAATTATAAACTCCTCTGGATGAAGTTTAAGTATCATAACAAACCTTTTCTATCATTAAAAGGATACCATCTTGCTAAATCGCTTGATCAAAATTATTGGTTAAAAGACATTCAAAATGTCAGCGCTCACCCTCCTAAGGAGACAGATGACTTTGTTGCAGTCTTCATCAGTGCCTGTTGGAGGTACATGATCTGTAAAGGCAAATATATTGCATAGGTTAGCAGAACAACAAATAATTGACTTCAAGCTTTATTCACTAAGAAATGAATTCTTGCAAGAGTGGGTCACACAATGTTATTGTACCCTTGCAAGAAATAGATGCCCAGCAGGCAGATTTCTGAATTGTAGTTTTAGTTTATTGTATTGGAAAGAGAAGAGAAAAACTGAAGAGACATTTTATTGAAAAGCTTGCTTCCATCACCTACCATCCCTGGGCCATATTATTCCTACAAAGACTTCCATTTAAAAGACAGAGCAACAAGGACAGCCATAAATCGGTGTGAGGATTAGACGAGTGTACAGCCTATTTGGAGGCACAACAGGAGGATTAACTTAAGCCTCACATGTGGAGAGGGACCAATTCAAAAGATACTTCGCTTTTTTAATGATTGCAATGACAAATAATAGCACATTGATGTGAGTGAGGAGGAAGGATGGGGCTTAGCTGAACACTCAACCCTCAGCCATTTTGGTATATTACATAGATCCAATGACTTTGTGTAAGTAAGAGAGCATCAATGTACTCAATGTGATATATGCACTCAATGTGATAAGACAGCATTTAACAACTGTGATGATTTGCTTAACAATTGCCATTAAAAGATCATAAAATTGACCCACTTTATATTGGCAATGAGTGATGACTAAGATGGACTGGCTCCATTACATTCATAACTTATAATTCAAGGAGTACCTATATTCAGTCTGTTCAAAAATGAAATTTGGAGGTTATCATTTTATTGATAGATTAAAACAAAAGCCAAAAGTCTCCCAAGATTTTAATGTGATCAACAGGTGATCCTTGGCAATCTCTGGCTCGCTAAGATCTTTATATGTGCTATAACAGTGCTTCCCAACGTTAGCAACTTGAAGAGATCTGGACTTCAACTCCCAGAATTCCCCAGCCAGCGAATGCTGGCTGGGGAATTCTGAGAGTTGAAGTCCAGATCTCTTCAAGTTGCCCACGTTGGGAAACATTGTGCTATAAGTATTCATGCAATTATAATTAACAATATACATTACAACAAATTACCTGTGTCCTATATACTTCAACTGTTTGCTTCTGTAAAATAAAGAAACACTGCATTGAAAAGGGTATCACAGTCTATTTGACAATTAATGAGTCTCATTCAAACGCTCATTAGATCATGTTGAGTTACGATACTGAAGGAGTGACTTCAGCTCTTTATTAGGTTACAGGGAATAACTTCCAGCTGCAGTATACAAAAGGCAGGGGGTTTAAATAGGGAGCCAATCCAACAGGGAACCAATCAGAATTTTCCTACTTTACTTCCCTGTCGGACCGGAGTGAAAACTTCCCAACATCTTCAGGACATAACAGATCATATTCGGCAAACACACATACAGGTTATTACAATCATGCAAATGGTATAGCACTTTTGCATTACAATTTTTCTTTTCTTTTTGCATGAGATTCAAATGCATCTCTGCTTTTAACAAGAGGTAATTTTTCACAAGCTGATACTACAAGATGACTCTGGGCCAGTTGTACTCTCTCTGCCTTGTCTACTTTGCAGAATGCTTATATGGGCATAACATGAAGGTGTACATCACCTAGAGTTCTAAGAGAAAATGCATAAATAAAAACATCAATCCAATCTATAAAGAGTCATATATCACCATGTACGACAGTATGCAACTTAGTCATGGGTGAGATTTATTTAATTCATTATGATCTTGGCATTGCTGGATACCAGAATATTCAAATACTACCAATAAAATCAAATCTATATACTGTATTTTGCTCAGAAACACAAGCTACAAAGGTATGAGCATTTTTTATCAGAAAAGTGCCACTGAAGGGAAAATTGAATTTCTGTTACCGATTATTGCAATCCCATTTGCAATCTGGGCCACCGTTAAAAGTTTAAAGGCATCTAAGCACAAGCCCTCCTAAAACTTGTTATATTAAAACATTGTTAGAATCAGATGTTTCTTCGTGCTACAAGGCCATTAATTGTTTTATGCTTTTATTTATACAGGAAATATTTAAGACATCCCACTTTTCTTTTTTACAAATGTAAAGAAACAGTGAGAAAATAATAAAGAGAAGAACTACTAGTCTTTGAAACAGCACCTCCAAGTTATTATTGCACTTCAGAAAAAAATTGTTATATAAGAAATAGGCTTCAAGAAATAACAGATGAATTTTAGATATATTTTCTTATTTAATATCACTTGGTACTATTTTATTATTGTAGATAGTGCATTATAGAATGGCATAATAAATCTGTGGCAGGCCAGTTAAAAAATAATTTAAAAACACAGTATTGCAATTAATTATGAAGATTTGCTTGGAAGATGTTTTTTCCTTGACAATTTTAAGGGCCACTTCTTAACAGTTTCACGGAACAGCTTTGTAAACAAGTGCCAGCAAGTTCATCCTTTATCAGTTAAAAGATCCACCTTGTTGCTTGTATTCAAAAAAGACACTAAAAGGAAATGACAAATGTCTCTGCCCTCATGTCTTAGGAAAATAAATTTATTTTAGTGGGAAATAAGTTGTGGAAATTTCAGTAATCTATAAATCTTGTTCACTTCAATAATTCTTGTTCAGATGACTGATTCATGCTTGGAAAAGGATTACTTTTGCTATGAGTCAACTATCCAAGAGCCACATATCAATAAGGATATAAACAAAAGGAAGTGTAAAGATGCACAAGTCGAAACTGATAAGTGTTTCAGGAAAGGCTGCCAATGAGCTTCAGGCTGTGTCAGTATATTATTGTTGCTGGGAAGACCCGTCTCCAAAGGAATAGGAAACTGTTCACTCATACTCAAGACAATAAAAGGGTGTGCCAGGATGGACGCTGCATCTGGCTTGCTTATGCAAACTATTTAATTTGATAGGACAGTTACTTATTCCACTAGACCAGTGGTTTCAACCTGGGGGTTGGGACCCCTTTGGGGGTTAAACAACCTTTCACAGGGATCGCCTAAGACCATAGGAGAAGACAAATTTCCCATGGCGTTAGGAACTAAAGCTTTTATTGTGGTGCCTTGGAACATATTTTTACAATCCAACCAATCAGGCATTTACAATGGGGGTGTCCCTCTGACAATTTCTGGCAATCAGCTTAAAGCTCTGTTGGGAAAACTGACATTAGACTTATGTTTGGGGGTCACCACAACATGAGGAACTGTATTAAGGGGTCACTGCATTAGAAAGGTTGAGTACCACTGCACTAGACCAGTGTTTTTCAACCAGTGTGCCGTGGCACACTAGTGTGCCGCAAGACATGGTCAGGTGTGCTGCAAAGCTCAACAAGAGAGAGAAAGAGGGAGAGCAAAAGAAAGCAAGAGAGAAAGAAAAAGAGAAAGAAAGCAAGAGAGAGAAAGAAAGAGAGAGAAAGAGAGGGAGGGAAGGAGGGAGAGAGAAAGAGAGAGAGCAAAAACAGAGGAAGGAAGAGAGAAAGAAAGAGGGATGGAGAGAGAGATGAAGGAAGGAAGAGAGAGAAAGAGGGAGAGCAAAAGAAAGCAAGAGAGAGAAAGAAAGAAAGAGAGAGAGAGGAGAAAGAAAGCAAGAGAGAGAGAGAAAGAAAGAAAGAGAGAGGGAGTGAAGGAGGGAGAGAAAAAGAGCAAAAAAGAGAGGAAGGAAGGAAGAGAGAAAGAAAGAGGGATGGAGAGAGAGAGGAAGGAAGGAAGAGAGAGAAAGAGGGAGAGAAATAGAGCGAAAGGGAGGAAGAGAGAGAGAGAGAATTTTTTTGTCCAAACTTTTTTAGCTCCCCCATTCCCCCCCCCTCATTGTGCCCCATGATTTTGTATATGTAAAAAATGTACCGCAGCTCAAAAAAGGTTGAAAATCACTGCACTAGACTACAATTACCATGAAATTCCAACTGAGTTGCAGTCCATTAGCAAAGACAATATGCGGGCTAATCCATAGGAAATGTTTAAAAAGTTTCAAATGTTTATAGAGCAGCTGATCCAACCCTCATTTCACTTTATTTCCATTTCCCAGGTTTAAATATCTAGTAATGTATAAAGAGACCTGAGTAGGATGAGATTCACATTAAAATGACAGCACATTTGTCTTCTATAGGACAAGCAAACAAGTACTTCACAGAGAATGAAGGTCATATAGATCGGAGAAAAACAAACTAAAGAGAGAGAAAACAAAAGATAGAAGGGAAATGGTTAATTAACTATTTCAAACATAATTTTCATGTTTATCTATTAAATGTTTTCAAGAAAACGAAAAAAGAAAAATACACACTTATACATTTACTGCTTACTGAATCAAAGTTATATTTCCTTTTTTTAACTGCTATTTTTCTCTTTTTTTCCACATTTTTTTTCATCACCATCTTACTATATTAGTTATTTTTCATTTAGAATTAATCTAAATGCAACCACTGATTTCTGCTATTCCCTGCATACTTAGAACTGATTGTTGAGCATAATAAAACTTCCAATGACCAGAACCGAATCTAGAAATTTACAAACTTTTCGTAGCTTTTTTAGTCACTGTACAGTGTTGGCTGGCATAAAAAAGAGATCTCCCCTACTAAGGGAAGAGCAGATATTTTGAAAGCACTGAAAGCAGTGAGTAGCAGAAGAGAAGTTGAAGGGAAGGTGTGGGGAAAATTATGCCACTTGTACATCTCAGTGAATCCAGGTTAGGATCCAATGTATCTTGCCTTGGTGACCTTTTTCCTTTCAAGATACTTGGCTTGATCTATTTTGCTTGTCTTTTCAAGAAACCACCTCCTCTTATAGGGAAAAGCTAAGTCTTAAACTCTTTCATTTGTGTTGCCTCTTCAGTTTCCATGGCAACGAAGGCCACTTGCCTCTATGATTCTGAGAGCTGCGGCAGTCGAGAGCTTGATTCACAATAGAACTCTGTTAGCCTGGCAAAGCATCACATGAAAACAATGCAAGAACTGTCTTGAGAAGGTCTTCAGTTGGATATAAACCAAGCATCATGCAAGTCTCATCTTCCACAAGACTTTCACTGGCCTATTAATATCTCTTCAGCTGCCAATATTTTCCATCTCTCTCATTCTGCCATTCTCTGTAGAAAGCTCTATGATGTGAATGGCATGGCCTACCCAGCAGTATTATACTTATTATATTTGCAAGGTCTCCCCCACCCAGACCACTGACTGGTGCCTTTCTTCTTCACTGCCCCTCCAGGGCAGATCTGACCTGGTTCCAATTCAGTTACAGGTCTCCAAACAGCTGGGATTCAGGGTTTCCCGTGGAGCACGGGAGACACCCATAGCACTGTGAAGTTAGCCATGCCTCTTCCTCCCCAGTTTCTTTAAAATCTGTTGTGCCTTATCAACGCATCACACAATGAAAAGCAAAGGACGGAAAAAAGCAAGGGGGGGGGGATAGAAAGAAAACTAAAAATCCCCTTGCAAAGAAAAAAAACATATTTTTTCAGGTGAAAAATACACTAGAGCTTTTATTTATATCATGACGAGTTTGTGTGCAAGATTTGCTTTCCATTTTAAAATGATGGTGATCTATGGTGAGATCCCCCATCTATTTACATTTTGATTTTTGACAGTCATAGGAGAGAGGTTGCAATCTTCCCTGAGTTCCGGTGGATGGCCAGATATTTTGAATAAAGGTATAAAAAGTATAAACGAAATAAAAATGTTTCATTTGATATGCTTGACTCACAGTCCATTTGAAAGAGGGATTAACTAGATTTTCTGATGAAGACTGATTCCTGCCATGTCTAAGGATCTAAGGACAAAAAGGCCGCCACTCACTCCATGAACATATATATGAATGTTTAACAGTAACTGAACCCATTTGTATAATAAAATCAATTACAATGTAAGTTTACAATTCTATAATTAGAATATTATTAAAGCTTACCTGGTTTACCTTACTTTCACAGGTATCTATCGCTCTATCCAGCCCATAGTCAAGTGTGTCTTGCATCCCAGGCTATAATACAGAAAGAAAACAAAATGTAAAAAAGATGTATTTATGCCACATTGTTTTTTAAAAATTAATTTGTATACAGGCAGTGCTTGACTCACAACCCTTCATTTAGTGACTGTTCAACATTACAACAGCATTGAAAAAGTGACTTATGACCATTTCCCCACAAACATCCAACATTTTGCAACATCCCCCTGGAACATGTGATCAAAATTGCTTGGCAACTGAAATGTATTCATGACATTTGCAGTGTCATGTGATCACTTTTGCAATCTTTTGACAAGCGAAGTCAATGGGCAAGCCAGATTCGCTTACCCACCGTATTATTAACTGAATAATTAAAGTGAATCATTAAATAACTGTGGCAAGAAAGATCATAAAATAGAGCAAAACTCAGATGCAGTTTTCCTGGCTCACTTTTTATTTTATTTTATTTTATTTTATTATTTTATTCTATTTTATTATTTTATTCTATTTTATTTTTATTTTATTTTATTTTAAATATTTATTTATTTATTCATTCATTCATTCATTTATTTATTTATTTATTTGAGTTGGACCTTGGTCATCTAGACTAGGGGTCTCCAACCTTGGCAACTTTAAGCCTGGCGGACTTCAACTCCCAGAATTCCTCAGTCAGGAGAGCTGGCTGAGGAATTCTGGAAGTTGAAGTCCCCCTGATCTAGACCAACACTCCCACTCGCTTAGCCTGTCTTGCTTAGCCACAGAAATTTGGAGTTCAGTTGTGTATATTGGGGACTACTTGTAAAATAAATAAATATAGCCACAGTAATACATGGGCCTAAAAGATGCAGGAGCAGATTTCCCTTTTTCTATGTATCAATGTTATGAAATATATGGCTTATTATTAGATTTGTTCCATTGTTATACTGTTTTTAATACTGTTGTGAGCCGCCCCGAGTCTTTGGAGAGGGGCGGCATACAAATCTAATAAATTGAATAAATTGAGTTGAAATTGAACTTTCTGTGTGTATTGCAATTTATTTCTCAGATGCTAGTTGGTTAGCTGACATCTACATTATCCCCACCCTATTGATCTTCCTGAAAGCTGTTAGCACCTGGCTTTTCCGGCGGGCCTAGGACCATGAATGATTGAGAATATATATGGTTTCTAAGAGTTATAAATGCAATTTTATATTGTTTTTAATTGTGGTTGTTATTGTAACCCATCTTTTTTACACTGTTTTTAATTATTTATTTATTTTATTTATTAATCAGATTTGTATGCCGCCCCTCTCCGCAGACTCGGGGCGGCTCACAGCAATAATAATACAATGTAAACAAATCTAATATTTAAGTTAATTTAAAAAACCCCAATTTAAAAACCAATCATACATACTAGCATATCATGCATAAATTTTATAAGCCTAGGGGGAGGGAAAATGTCAATTCCCCCATGCCTGACGACAGAGGTGGGTTTTAAGGAGTTTTTGAAAGGCTAGGAGGATGGGGGCAACTCTGATATCTGGGGGGAGTTGGTTCCAAAGGGTCGGGGCCGCCACAGAGAAGGCTCTTCCCCTGGGTCCCGCCAAACGACATTGTTTAGTTGACGGGACCCGGAGAAGGCCAACTCTGTGGGACCTAACCGGTCGCTGGGATTCGTGCGGCAGAAGGCGGTCCCGGAGATATTCTGGTCCGGTGTCATGATTGTTTTTATTGTGAGCAGCCCAGAGTCCAATTGGAGTTGGGCAGCATATAAATTTTACAAAGAAACAAATAAATATCCATTGCTACATTTGGCAACTCTAATAAAGCAGGAACAATTTTCTACACAGTCATGCAAAATCTGGGCAAGGGAAGTTGACTCATTTGGGGGGGGGGGGGCAACAGCATCCATTGGAGAAAGGAACACTTTGACATAATAAACAGATTGGTATCGCTAACACATCTGCTCTGAGCACAGCTGAGTTTGGATCTGCTATGTGATGTCTGCTGAAATTGGGCCATCAATAATTAAACCTCAGCCAGTGCTATCTTTTGTGTGTGTGTGTGTGTGTGTGTGTGCGTGTGCGTGTGTGTGTGTGTAACAGTTCAAGAAAGAGAAAGATCCAAAAAGAAGCCTGTCATGGATTAAAGGGGTTTCAGCAGGAAAGACGAACTGGGACCCAATGGGGCGTTTGCAGTATGTAGACCTTATCTACAGATGGTACTTCCTCCCCACTCCCCCACCCCCAAGTCAAGCTCCAATTATAGCTTGACATTTGCTGGAGGCTTCTACTTTTCTGTCTGTTAACTGCTGGGCTCTCCGTGGCCATTTTACACTGTGTGCACAATTAAAAGTGGATCTTTTGATTATGATTTGAGATTAGGGAATGCAGCTCCCTGGCAACTATCAGAGTCCTAAGGCCTGCTGTGATCTGTGTAGTAACTGCTTGAGGAAACAACCCCCAGCATCTGCCAAAAACATCTCCCAAAGAGCAGAAACCCGTGCTGTTGTTTTGGGTGCCCAGCTTGATGTCTTTTTTCCAGCGTGGAAAAGTTGCCAAAAGCATCCCGTGGAGCAGCTCAAGGCATGGAAGATGAATTGCAGGAAAATTAGATAATAAAGAGGTAGAAATTCCACAAACCTGTATTTAATTTGGAGGCTTTGGGCAATAACTTTGGTTGGTTTTGAGCGAAATTACAATTGCAACCCTGTACAAATAGGAATCAAACTACAAGAGCTTTGTTCACGCAAACAAATATAAGCAATGCAGACCTATTCACAATGCATATCAGAGGATGCAGGTGTAACCCATGAATAGTGAGAAATTAATAACTCATATCTGTAATGCCTCAATCCCCACCACAAATGTTCAGCATTTATTATTTACCTTTACGTACTAACGTAATCATTAAAACCACCATTTTCCGATAGTCCTCAGCTTATGACCACAATTGACCCAACATTTCCATAGCTAAACAAGATGGTTATTAAGTGAGTTTTGTCCCCTTTTGTGACCTTTCCTGCCAGAGTTGTTAAATGAATCACTGTAGTTATTAAGTTGGTGTTAAGTGAATTTTGCTTCCCTGTTGATTTTGCTTGTCAGAAGGTCACAAACAGGGATCACAGCAACTGTCATAAATACATGCCAGTGGTCAAGCATCTGAATTTTGAACACATGGCCATGGGGATGACGCAATGGTCATACATATGAAAAACAGTCATAAGTCATTTTTTTCAGGGCTGTTTAGTGAGCAATGACTCAAGAAATGGTTTTAAATTGAGGACTTACCTATACATAGGACTCTGGGCTAACCATGGCTAAACGTTATAAAATATAATATCATACATTGTCTTGCCATCTTAAATTCTATTGGATTATTAATCTATATTAATAAAAATGTAAATGCACATTTGTTTGGGACGTCAAATCCCCAAAAGTTCTTCATCGATCGTTTTGAAATTTTTCTACAGTGTTCGATCACAGCCCTTTTTATATATCTATATTATATAGATGTCATACCTGTGACAAGTAAAAACTGGTGAAAAACATAGGATTGGCTGGAGAAAAACATAGGAGCCATGTTTTGATTGGCTGGTGAAAAAACAGGGAGTTGCTTGGCATGGAGACTAGTGACAAACATAGGAGGTGCATTTTGATTGGCTGATGGCAATTATTTCAACTGCCACAGGAAACTCTACTCAGAACATAAAGGAACCATAGATTGGATTGCCTCCTAAGTATTGCATGCAAGGTAGGCTGCTCTTACCGTCTTTTGGCAGATGAGTCAAGCCAGTCTCTTAAAACGGGCAGGGGGACAGGGAGGGAAAGAGAGAGAGAGAGAGAGAGATCCAAATATCACCCTGCTCTCTAATGTTAATCCCTTCCAACTCTGTTCTTCTGAATAAATTGAGCAGGGGGTTCGACTAGAAGACCTCCAAGGTTACTTCCAATTCTTATTCTGAATAAAAATTGAGCAAGGGGTTACACTACAAGACCTCCAAGGTTGAGCCACAGCAACACGTGCCCAGGTATGCTAGTACAATATAATTTTAGATGGCATTCCTAGTGGAGGTTATCTACTAGATTCAGACCTTGTAATCTTCCAATCATAGTTCCCACATAGAGAGGAAAGGAAAAAATTTCCATGCCCCCTTGATCTCAAATGACTAAGGGGACACCCTCAGAATACTTGGTGAATAATGTTAATGGACGTAAACATTCTAAACATCACATGGGAATATGCTGAAGTATTTGCCCAAGATCAAACATGCTAGAGATTTCTAGTTGCCCAATATGTTCCATTGCATTTTTAAAGCATTTTAATGATAAGTGTCTCCGTGTGTGTGTCTCTAATAAAGAAAACTACCTACCCCTTTTGTGTGTTGTGCTGCTGTTTAGGTCATCAATTTATTTATTTATTTATTTATTTATTTATTCATACATTCATTCATTCATTCATTCATTCGATTTTTATACCGCCCTTCTCCTTAGACTCAGGGCGGCTTACAACATGTTAGCAATAGCACTTTTTAACAGAGCCAGCATATTGCCCCCACAATCTGGGTCCTCATTTTACCCACCTCGGAAGGATGGAAGGCTGAGTCAACCTTGAGCCGGTGATGAGATTTGAACCGCTGACCTTCAGATCTACAGTCAGCTTCAGTGGCCTGCAGTACAGCACTCTACCTACTGCGCCACCCCGGCTCATTTATCTTTGGATGGTCTTGACAATTTAGAATTTATCTTTGGATAGTCTTGACAATCAATGACTCATGAGACTCATTCTGATTTTCAAACTCATTTTAACACAAAAGAATAAAGTTGTCCCATTGAGTGACATCGGGGAGGGAATGTGCTTAGAGGCAAGACATGCCTGTAATTTGGCTTCCAGTTATTACAGTGCATTGTAAATATCTGGTGTTATAGCACAAACACATTTATTTATAAATCTACTTTGCTTACAGGAGACCGTTGCACCAACCAGTAGGCTTTCTCTTGATAATCCAAAATATATCGGTCTTCTTTCGGCCGTTCCCTTCCTGCACTGCAAAATCCAAGAAATATTTTTTTAAAGAAATAAATCAAAAACAGGAGATTATATAATTGTTTATTGGGATTATTTATACATTGTAACAGGAAATAATATAAACATGGCATGGAATTTTCTTGAAGATCTTTAATACATATGATGGAGAAAAATCTACCACTTCATTGTATAAATACCCTTTTTTGGAGTCAGGGATCATTCTTTGCATATTTTTCTCTAAACAGCAGAAATAGTCCATCCTTAGTGATCTAAGAAGGTGGTAAATGTTTTGTAGATTGTGTTATCCCCATTTTACAGCTAGGGATCTAAGGTTACGAGTTCTAGATTAAAATGAGAAAAACCAACCACAAACTTTACTTTCATACTATGAAATTGGCTATGGCCAGTCACTAAAAAAAGTTCTCCTAAGACAGTTATCAGTGTAAAGATCCCAATACAGGGAAAGAAAATAACATTTATACCTCTCATACATACTGTACATGCCATGAATTTGGACATGGAAAGACCATTGCCCATGAATTTTATTTATGTGCAAAAAATTGCAAGTCCGTTATTAATGATGAGGTTCAAAGGAAAAACAGAGGCAGGTCAATTTTTTATGACCCTTCAAAATAAAACTGCTCTGCTACTGAACATCCACAGTTGCTTATTACTTATTCCTTTGCTCAAACAAAATATGGGTAATCCTTGGCTTACAACCCAATTGAGCCCAAAATTTCCACTGCAAAACAAGGCAGTTTTTAAGTGACTTGTTTGGTCCATTTTATGACCTTTCTTGCCACAGCTATTAAGTGAAGTTGTTAAGCTAGTAACACAGCTGTTAAGTGAATCTAGTTTCCCCATTGATTTGCTTGTCAGATCGCAAAAGGTGATCATATGACTCCGGGACACTGCAACTGTCATAAATACATGCCAGTTTCCAAACATTCTGAATTTTGATCACGTGACTATGATGATACTGCAAAAGCCATGTGTGAAAAGTGGTCACAAGTCACTTTTTACAGTGCTATTGTAACTTCTATCGCTAAATGGATGGTTGTAAGTCAAGGACTACCCATATATCCTCAGTTAAAAAATGTCTTCTACCTGTATTGCTCCTTGGCCTGCATAATAATGAAATCCCACTTATGGTTGATGCGTTTGTTCAACATGCTATAATGTTCCTGGAAAAAAATCAGTGAGAGAGAAACCAGCAAAGGCAACATTATTATGCACTTACAACAAAGGATGTGATGAACAGTTGCAACAGTGATTTTATGCACCAAGGATAAAATAAAATGGGATTACATGACCCTGTGACATTGCAACCAACATAAATGTGACCCACTCGTCTAGTGTGCCGTGAGACATGATCAGGTGTGCCGCGAAGCTCAGAGAGAGAAAGAAAACAAGAGAGAGAGAAAGAGAGAGAGAGAAAGAGAGAAAGAAAGAAAGAAAGAGCAAGAGAGAGAGAAAGCAAGCAAGAGAGAGAGAAAGCAAGCAAGAGAAAGAAAGAAAGAGAGAGAGAGAGAGAACAAGAGAGAAAGAAAGCAAGAGAGAGAGCAAGAGAGAGAAAGAAAGAGAGGGAGGGAAGGTGGGAGAGAGAAAGACATAGAGGGAAGTAGGGAGAAAGAAAGAAACAGAGCAAAAAAGAGGAAAGAAGGAAGGAGGGATGGAGAGAGAAAAAAAGAGGGAGAGAAAGAGGGAGAGAGAAATAGAGCAAAAGGGAGGGAGAGAATTTTTTTGTCCAAACTTTTTTTAGCCGCCCCCCCCCCCCCCCCACCAATGTGCCCCATGGTTTTGTAAATGTAAAAAATATGCCGCGGCTCAAAAAAGGTTGAAAATCACTTCTTTAAAGGTCATGACCAACACTTTGAATTGTGACCGGAAACCGATCGGCAGCCAATGCAAGCCACGGAGTGTTGAAGAAACGTGAGCGAATCTTGGAAGCCCCACGATGGCTCTCGTGGCTGCGTTCTGCACGATCTGAAGTTTCTGAACACTTTTCAAAATTCTTATTCTTAATGGATTTAGGATTTTTCTTCCTCGTATAAAGTATTCTGGCTTCCTTTGAGGAGAAAGTGGCATATAAATAAAAGAAGTAAACAAGCATGTTCTTAACCTTCATGTGCTTATTGTATCTCAATAATCTGACTTGGTAACCTTACCAAGTATTAAATAATGCTACGGGTTAAGATGCTTAGAGTCTTGCATAAGAAAAAAAAATCTTCCTACCTTTTCGTAATCTTCTAGAGCTCCTTTCTTCTTAATGTTTCTCTTTGCTAGGTAAATGGCTGGGAATATTTTTAAAAAAGAGAAAATACTTTATTGCACAACCGTAAAAGCCAAATGAATATGATTAATGACTAAAATTTAGCTTGAATCTTTTGAAATCTACCCTGCTTAGACAGTAGCTGAGTTGATAAATTAGGCGAAACAAAGAGAAAGAGAGAGAGAGATGATAGAGATGAAAGAGAGTGGGGAAGGGTAAAGATAGTTATTTAAAATAACATTTTACATAAAAGTAACTAATGGGGTAGACTCCCTTTTAAAGAGAAGAATGTTTTTTTCTCCTTAAATGACTCCTTATATCAAAGTTATTAGAACAGAGGACATTTTGATTTTATGTGATTTCTGCTGACACTGAAGTTTCGCCAAAAAGAGAGAGGTGATATGTTAAATTTACCGTAATCTGTATCTTCTGCTCCCCAATGCTGCGTTGGCCAAAAGTAGGGTGTCTGTAGAAAGACAAAATCTACAGATCAAGTTATTGATAATTTTCTTAACAACTCTTCTAAATCATTCTTATATTTAGAATATCACCGCTAGTCAATAAAGCTTAAGAGGTTTTAAAATTCATTTCAACATATGTCTTCCCTATTATTTCCAATTATTTAAGAAAACTTTGATTAATGTTCTAACAATGGTGGAGGTGGGGAGCTGAAAAGTGTGAAGGTAAAGCCAAAGATGCTAAGAATACAGGTGATCCTTCGATTTACAACCTTTTGTTTAGTGCCCAAAGTTACAATAGCATTGAAAAAAAGTAATGTATAGCCTTAAAAAAGTGGTCCCCACCCTTACAACCATTGTTAGCATACCTATGGGCACATGATCAAGGTTCGGGCACTTGTCAATCAGCATGTGTTTGTGATGGTTGCAGGGTCCCAGAGTAATACAATTGCCCTTTGCAACCTTTATTTATTTATTTATTTATTTATTAGATTTGTATGCCGCCCCTCTCCGTAGACTCGGGGCAGCTAACAACAGCAAAAAGACAATACGAACAAATCTAATACTAAATGTAATGTAAAAAAAAACCCCAATTTAAGAAACCAATCATACATACAGACATACCATGCATATATTTTATAAGCCATGGGGGAAGGGAATATCTCAATTTCCCCATGCCTGATGACAGAGGTGGGTTTTAAGGAGCTCATGAAAGGCAAGGAGGGTGGGGGCAACTCTGATCTCTGGGGGGAGTTGGTTCCAGAGGGTCGGGGCCACCACAGAGAAGGCTCTTCCCCTGGGTCCCGCCAAACCTTCCTAGCCAGCTTCTGACAAGCAGTCAATGGGGGAAGCTGGTTTCAATTAAGAACTATGCGATTCACTTAGCAACTGCACTGATTTGTTTAATGGCAAGCAACTCCTAAAATAGAGCCCAAATCATTTAACTACCATGCTTAACAACAGAAATTCTTATCGCAATAGCATGAATGACCCACGTGTGGTCATAAATCAAGGACTATCTGTAATAACATTAGGAAAATTCATTAAGCTTTAAACTGTAGATTCTCTGTTAGTATTTGAAAATGTCATACAGCAGTGATGGTGAACCTTTTTTGGTTTGCCTGCCAAAAGGGTGTGCATGTATGTGCCCAAATCCATTCCCTCCCCCCAAACACGTGCCCCCCCATGCTGCCCCTGAGAATGCACACAATCACCACCAACCGCACCCTGCACCTGCACACAGGCCTCATTGAAGCCTGGGATGGTGACAAAATGGCCAAACGGGAAAACCAGAAGTTCGGAAAAATGGATTTCCGGTTTGCATGCCAGGCTGTTTTTCTCATTCTGAAACAGCCTCCCCCCAAGGCTGAAAATCAGCTGGCTAGCGAACGCATGCACACTGGAGCTGACATAGGGCAAAACCTTGTGTGCCCTCCAATATGGCTCCGTGTGCCACCTGTGGCACGTGTGCCATAGGTTCACCATCACTGTTATATACGGTACAGACCACATTTATATATGGTCAATACCACATTTAAAACTGACAAGTTGGTTATTAAGTGAAACCAAGACAGTCCTTATCATCTTACTTCCCCTTTACAGCTTTAAGGACCTGCAAAGGTCATAAAAGAGGGGATTACATTGAAAAATTATTTTTTCATCACCTCTCTTAACTACCAACAGTCACTAAATGAGGCCGTTGCTGAACAAGGACTGCCTGTAATTAGCTTGCAGCTGTTTTTCACTTTTATGTTGAAATAGCTATCCTTCATTCACTCCATCAAAATTGTATTCCTTTTTGTGATTATTAAGTTATATAACAAAGACAATATGAAAGATGGAAGAATAGACCCAAGGAAGGATAGAAGCAAAACATGGAGAATGGAGTTAGAAACGGCTGAGACAATTTGTTCTTACTCCTTCCCAATTTCCATGATAGAACTCAAAGCAAAAAAAGTAGTCCCTCTTTTACTGTGGCATAGCCTGTATTACAAGTCCCAGAATTCCCAGCCACTATAGCCACAAGAAAACCTGGCTGGCAATTCTGAATTTTATCATCTGGAGGGTATGGCCTGGAGAAGTTGGGCAGACAAGTGCCTTTGCCCCACACTCCAAACTACCTTTTCTTTTAGAATAATTTTCTTAACCATTTTAAGGGTTATTTGTAATTTGTTGCCATTCTTTTCTAAGATCATTTTTACTGCATGACACTTTATGGAAACAACTGTACGGGGCATTGTGATGGACAGGCAGCAAGTACAAGCTTTAAGAAAATAAAAATGCATCATTAGTTCCTGCCATGATGCAGGCAGGTTATCTTTCTTCTTATTTGCTCTACCCATCCACCCACCTGGAATCGATAGAGAGTGGTGTCCACTTTGAGATTCAGATTCCTTCGGTCCTGAAGAGGATAGATGAACCCATACTTCATAATCATACTTCCCAAATGTAGCCCCTCTTTAAAAACAAACAAACAATATATATCAGTTGCTTTCAATGGGGAAAATAAAGCCAAATTATTCACTTTTAGGGGTGAAATATGTCACCTAAAAATAATCGCATGCCCCTACCTTCGTCGGTAATCTCCAAACGCTTCACAATCCATTGCAGCATATCACAACCTGGAGGACAAAGACAAAGAAAAAAGAAAAACAGCTTTAGGTCAGCCAGTGTTTCGCTTCCCACTTTTCTTCCTGGTTAGTACAGACAATCCTCGACTTACAACCACAACTGAGCTCAATGTTTTTGCTGCTCTGCAAGGCCGTTTTGAAGTGACTTTTGCTCCATTTTACAACTTTTCTTGCCATGGTTGTTAAGTGAATCACTGAGTGGTTAAGTCAGTAACACGTTTGTTCAGTGAATCTGGGCTCCCCCATTGACTTTGCTTGTCAGAAGGTCTCAAAAGTTGATTTTAAAAATGGAAGGCGATGTAACCTAAAGGCTTTGTTTGCAAAAGAACTAATAGGAAGGAAGGAAGGAAGGAAGGAAGGGGGAAAGAGAAAGAAAGAGAAAGAAAGAAAGAGAAAGAAAGAAAGAAAGAAAATAAATGGATATATTTACAGAGAGGTAAGTCATCTTGGATACTTTGTGAATAAGAAAGACATAAGATCAACTGGGGAAGCCAGATTCACTTAAAAATCATATGATTCATTTAACAACTGCAGTGATTTGCTCAATAACCATGGCAAAAAGGTTGTAAGATGGGGCAAAAGTCCCTTAACAACTGTCTTGCTTAGCAACATAATTGTTGGCCTCAGTTCTGGTTGTTAAGTCAAAGACTACATGTAAGAAAAAGGATAAGGGCATGAACTACGAAAAGAAAAACACCTGCTACTTGGTCCTATTTTGGATTCTAACCAAAATAATTGTGCCAGTCTCCAAATGATCCCTTGGCCTAATAGTAACTTCAATTCCGTCGTCTTTTTAAAGACTTTAGTATTTATGGTGTCTTTAATGATTTAAACCTACTTGTTTTTTGACCAAACAAAATCCTTTCCTCCTGATTTCCAAAGCACATATTTTGCTACATGGAGTTGTTAAAAGATGAACTCTGCCTTGGGCTTTCAGCTGAAAAACTAAATCATAATGCAGCATATGGGGAAATGTGGGTTAGGCTCTGTTCTCTCAACAAGGTGACTCACTGGGAACATAGTATTTCCTCTACAAAAGAAAACAGCAGGTTAGCCAGCAGTCATGTATTTCAACGAAAAGAGTTACTTGGAAATTAAAAATAAAACGCACTAACAAGCTTCACATTTCAAAGGCTAGAACTTATACTCCAGCCAGTAAAAGAGTATTCAGGGAATTTATATAAAATGGGCATTAATGCTGTCTTCAAGTACGTTTAATTAATGGGAAATGGCTAGTAGATAGAAAATGATGAAGATGCATTTGTGATTTTTAAAGAGGTTCTTGGTTTCTTTTTTAAAAAGGGGAATTTTTTAAAAAAAATCTTACTTATGAATCAAAAATATGGTGCACATTTTTAGGCATGTTTAAACCAGAAATCGAATTTGGGAACACATCCATTTCTCTGGGCATGTATTCATGCTCAGTTCTAAATGCAGCCAAAATGCAATTCAAAATGCTACCCTTTCTTGACATGTGATTGTTTGAAAGGCACACACCACCAGTTAGGAGCTGTTATCCCCATTATGGAGAGTGCTTCCCAAAATAGAAGAAATTAAAAGATTAACCTGTCACTCAGACCCTGCTTAGGGTAACCTTATCTGCATCTGTTTTTCCCCCTAAGAGATGATGCTTAGAGTCATAATCCTGAATTCACCATGAAGCTATACCTGTTACTCTACTCAGAGGAATGTGGAGGCCTTCTAGGTTTTCTTCCTCTTAAAAGATATAGCCTCTACAATTTCAAGTATTTTTTTCATTGACAAATGAGTAAAATATAAGTAGGCAGGGCAACTGAAATTGTTTAAACAGAAAGATTGCCATGAGACAATTACTGTATAAAACCAACATCAATCAAATTGCCTTTGAACTAAGAATACCATTATTTGATGCATAAGTTAAATGAACCATGGAAAAGAACTGGAAAGAATACTGCAAGGGAATGACTGGCTAGGAAAATGTTGTTGATAGGACAGAAATATTCCTTAGGACTAGCATCTGAATTGATTCAAATAACAGGCTGCACTTTACAAGGCCTGTAAAAATGTGTGCAATCAAACCATGGGTAGCTGGTTCAGGAGGGCTTTAAGTGGAATCTGAGGATTAGGGTTTGGAAAGGAAAATCCTGAAGTATTTCAGATAAAATCTTGTACACTTTAGGAAGTGGGACTGTTGCTGAAGGATGCTTCTTAAGCTAGTCAAAAAAAATGGAAATGATGCTAGTTCTTAAAATCATGACCTTTGTTGTCCACCCAATAAGCCAGGTGTCCCCAAACTTGGCAATTTTTAAGACTTGTGGACTTCAACTCCCACAATTCATTCTGTCTCTCTCTCTCTCTCCCTCTCCCTCTCTCTCTCTCTCTCAGAATTCTGGGAATTGAAGTCCACAAGTCTTAAAATTGCCCAGTTTGGGGACCCCTGCAATAAGCATTAGAACAAGAGTGATGAAATGATGGTAGATAGTTACTTTAGGGCAGGGGCTTCCAACATTGGCAACTTTAAGACTTGTGGACTTCAGCTCCCAGAATTCCCAAATGCTTTAGCGGGTTGTCAAATAAAATATTACATATTTCTTTACTAAGAAAGGGATAGAAAGCTAGAAGGGAAGAGGAGACAAGCAATAGATGGTGTAAAACAACAATAAAGGGAACAATCTGTATATATTAAAAGAAAAGAGATATACAAATGGGTCTCCTGGAAAAGTAAACAGTCAAATTAGATTTTCTAAAGAAAAAGATATTATATCTTATATTACTTACTACAAAATTATCATTACAGATTTAATTTTCTGTGATTAACTCTGAGTAACTGGAAGACAGAATATTATCTCTATCCCATGCCTAAAATGTTAACTTCCATGGTAAATTTACAGTTCTTATATTGAGATTATTATTTTGGAATAGTGACAGTACATTTTTAATATACATACACATACAAATTCCCCTTGATTAACCACCACTTATTCAGTGACCTTTTGAACTTGCCACAATACTGAGTAAGTAGTACTTAAAATTCGGTCTTGAATCTTATGTTCCTGCTATGGCAACATCCCTGCAGTCATGCAATCTCAATCTGGGCCCTTGGCACCTGGCTTGCAATTATGATATTGCACCGGTCATAGTCACCTGATCCTCTTTGCCAGGTTTCTACTAGCAAAGTCAATTGGGAAGTCTGCAGATCACCAATGGTGACCAAACGATGTCCTTGCTTAATGGTCACGCTGAATTTACTTTACCAGGAAGTGCTAGAATTACTGTCACAGTCATGTGACGTCACATTTTATGGCACTGTCATTTAGCAATGGAGATTCCAATCTCCATTGCCCTTGCTAGAGAATAAGCTATGGAAGCAAGAGAAGAAGAGTTTTTCCTAGCATTGTCAGATCTTAAAACAGATACTGAAATTGGTTTTAAATGAATAGCTTCTAGTACTACCAATCAAAAGTATTAGGCAGCTACTCTGTCTTTATCTCCTTAGTGGATTTTGTGTGACAATTAAAGAAAGGCTACAAATGGCAGACAACAATGCCAAGATTTTTTTATAAGGAAGGTTGCTGTGAGCATGGTGGAGAGTCAGCTGCAGACTACTCTAGAAGAAACAGATTATCTAAATTCCTTACATCAGATATTCAGGTCTTTATTATTTATTAATTGGACTTATTGGACTTAATTGGACTTATTGGACTTAATTGGACTTATATGCCGCCCCTCTCTGTATTCTTTTTCCTCTACAGCATGGGTGTCAAACTCGATTGTGTCACAGGCCAGAGTGGTCACCTAACACCAAAAACATCATCAAAAAAGCATAATAAAGAATGTTATTTCTGCACCAGCTCAAACTGCCCAAGGAGCTGCTGATACAGTTCTACAGAGGAATCATTGAGTCTGTCATCTGCACCTCTATAACTGTCTAGTTTAGTTCTGCAACCCAACAGGACCGACACAGACTTCAGAGGATAATCAGAACTGCAGAAAAAACAATTGCTGCCAGCCTGCCTTCCATTGAGGACCTGTATACTGCATGAGTCAAAAGGAGGGTGGTGAAAGTATTTACTGACCCCTCGCATCCTGGACATAAACTGTTTCAACTCCTACCCTCAAAACGTCGCTACAGAGCACTGCACACCAAGACAACTAGACACAAGAACAGTTTTTTCCCCAAATGCCATCACTCTACTAAACAAATAATTCCCTCAACACTTTTTACTAAATCTGC
This sequence comes from Erythrolamprus reginae, assembly GCF_031021105.1. Classification (NCBI taxonomy): domain Eukaryota; kingdom Metazoa; phylum Chordata; class Lepidosauria; order Squamata; family Dipsadidae; genus Erythrolamprus; species Erythrolamprus reginae. Next base: position 166,921,396 of record NC_091951.1, on the reverse strand, counting down.
ACTTCTATTTCTACTAGTTTTTCTCATTATTCCTATTATCCTTTTCCTCCCACTTAGGACTGTATGACTGTAACTTGTTGCTTGTATCCTAAGATTTTTTTAAATATTGATTGTTTCTTCATTGCTTATTTGACCCCTATGACAATCATTAAGTGTCGTACCACATGATTCTTGACAAATGTAATCTTTTTCTTTTATTTACGCTGAGAGCATATGCACCAAGACAAATTCCTTGTGTGTCCAATCACACTTGGCCAATAAAATTCTATTCTATTCTATTCTATATTGTGATTTTTTTGCTTTTGTGGAGCCAGGGTGGGCGTGACCTGGGTGTGACGTATCCATCCTGTGGGCTGCCGATCTGACAGGCCTACTCTACAGTGTTAGGATGGCAGTTTCTGTTGTCATCTTCTTGGACTGCTGTTGTGACTGTTTTCCAACATCAAAGGTAGGAATAAAGGTGGCTGATTAAAAATGGAGTAATAACACATAAAGAAAACCTAACATTTGAGATTGCCTTCTATTGTCCAGTATGTCAGACTTACCAACCACTGTATGTGGGATGTTGCCCTCCGGCATGTTCTGAATTTGTGTTTTGATGCCAGATTGTGGATCTTGCATTTCTATTAACAAAGCCTCCAACTGCAAATTGTAGCAGAGATGTATGAAGCATGAAACAAAAGGAAAAAAGGTAACAATTACATGAGTATGCAAAATGAACAGAAATAATGTTCTTTGTCTTAGTTAAATGCACCAATGAGAAAAAGTAAACATTTAAACCACTGTTTTAAGTGTTTTGTTACTGGAGACATTGGTTTTAAGTGTGGCTGATTAATGACAGGTTGGTGCCCAAGAAAACCATCTCCATCCACAACATTTAATCTGATGTCACATCATTTCCTCATCAAAAGATGAATCGAATCACAGTTGCCCAGAACCTGTGGGGACGTGGGGAGGCATTATTTTGGTTTTCCATCACTCTCTAAACAAATAATTCCCTCACCAGTCAAACTATTCACTAAGGCTGCATTACTATTACTATTGATCTATTACTATTAGCAAGCCATTGCTTCAACATTTACATCAAATGAAATTGTGAGTTTTTCAAAGATAAATTTGTGTGTATTCCATTGGTACGAAACTGATGGGGATAATGTTTTTGAAGAAAGAAAAGAAAGCAATTTTTAAGAGGTGTGGGTATAAAAGTTCAATAGGAAATTGAGACATTAAAGGTAAAAAGTTCAAGACTGGAAAAAAGGAAGGGTATGTTATTCCGATAAGTGAGTCAGCTTGGGCAAGCAGATTAGTTAACAGTTTTAACCACACAGCCCAGTATATAGTGGAGAAATTAATTAACCACTTGCCCCAATTTATTATGCTTATGCTGCAAGAATTGTAAGGAAAGAAGAAATATAGATTAAAGTAATTAAAAAGGGACAAAAGGTAGTCTGGAAAAAGGGAAACAAAGCAAAAGATGGGGAAATAGATTAAACAAAGGGAAATTCATAGAGAAACAGGTATTCCAGGAAGATGGCATTTATTATTTATTTATTACTTAGATTTGTATGCCGCCCCTCTCCGAAGACTCGGGGCGGCTCACAACACGTGGAAACAAATCATAAATAATCTGACAATTTAAAATATTAAAGATTTAAAAAAGACCCCATATACTAACAGACATACACACAAGCATACCATATATAAATTAAACATGCCCAGGGGAAGATGTTTCAGTTCCCCCATGCCTGACGGCAAAGGTGGGTTTTAAGGAGTTTACGGAAGGCAGGAAGAGTAGGGGCAGTTCTAATCTCCGGGGGGAGTTGGTTCCAGAGGGCCGGGGCCGCCACAGAGAAGGCTCTTCCCCTGGGGTCCGCCAACCGACATTGTTTAGTTGACGGGACCCGGAGAAGGCCCACGCTGTGGGACCTAATCGGTCGCTGGGATTCGTGCGGCAGGAGGTGGTCGCGGAGATATTCTGGTCCAATGCCATGAAGGGCTTTAAAGGTCATAACCAACACTTTGAATTGTGACCGGAAACTGATCGGCAGCCAATGCAGACTGCGGAGTGATGGTGAAACATGGGCATACCTAGGGAAGCCCATGATTGGTCTCGCAGCTGCATTCTGCACGATCTGAAGTTTCCGAACACTTTTCAAAGGTAGCCCCATGTAGAGAGCATTACAGTAGTCGAACCTCGAGGTGATGAGGGCATGAGTGACTGTGAGCAATGAGTCCCGGTCCAGATAGGGCCGCAACTGGTGCACCAGGCGAACCTGGGCAAACGCCCCCCTCGCCACAGCTGAGAGACGTTTTTCTAATGTGAGCTGTGGATCGAGGAGGACGCCCAAGTTGCGGACCCTCTCTGAGGGGGTCAATAATTCCCCCCCAAGGGTGATGGACGGACAGATGGAGTTGTCCTTGGGAGGCAAAACCCACAGCCACTCCATCTTATCCGGGTTGAGCTTGAGTCTGTTGACACCCATCCAGGCCCCAACAGCCTCCAGGCACCGGCACATCACTTCCACCGCTTCGTTGACTGGGCATGGGGTGGAGATGTAAAGCTGGGTATCATCCGCATATTGATGATACCTCACCCCATGTCCTTGGATGATCTCACCCAGTGGTTTCATGTAGATGTTGAATAGCAGGGGGGAGAGGACCGACCCCTGAGGCACCCCACAAGGGAGAAACCTAGGAGTCGACCTCTGACCCCCCACTAACATCGACTGCGACCGGCCAGAGAGGTAGGAGGAGAACCACTGAAGGACAGTGCCTCCCACCCCCAACCCCTCCAGCCGGTGCAGAAGGATACCATGGTCGATGGTATCGAAAGCCGCTGAGAGGTCAAGGAGCACCAGGACAGAGGATAAACCCCTGTCCCGGGCCCGCCAGAGATCATCCATCAACGCGACCAAAGCGGTTTCCGTGCTGTAACCGGGCCTGAAACCCGACTGCTGGGGACCTAGATAATTGGCTTCTTCCAAGGACCGCTGGAGCTGGAGTGCCACCACCTTTTCGACAACCTTCCCCATAAAGGGAAGGTTGGAGACTGGACGATAGTTGTTAAGCACAGCTGGGACCAGGGAGGGCTTCTTGAGGAGGGGGCGCACGAGCACTTCTTTATAGAGTGATGGAAAAACTCCCCTCCCCAAGGAAGCGTTGGTAATCTCCTGGGCCCAGCTCCGCGTCACCTCCCTGCTGGCCGAAACCAACCAGGAGGGACACGGATCCAGTAAACAGGTGGCAGAACTCACAGCTCCAATGGCCTTGTCCACTTCATCAGGTGTCACCAGATCAAACTCTTCCCAGACAGGTGGACAAGTTCGTGCCCCAGTCACCTCGACTGACTCGTTGTCAGTCGACTCTGTTTCACAATTGGAGTCGAGGTCGGCCCGGATCCGAGCGACTTTATCAGCGAAAAACGTGTTAAAATCCTCGGCACTACTCTGCAAGGGCTCCCCAACTCCCCCCTGGTTAAGAAGGGAGCGGGTCACCCTAAGCAGAGCGGCCGGGCGGGATTCCGCTGATGCAATCAAGGCGGCATGGTACGCGCATCTTGCCGCCTTGAGCGCCACTTTGTAAGTCTTAATAAAAGCTCTTACAAGTGTTCGGTCGGATTCAGACCTACTCTTCCTCCATCGCTTCTCTAGACGTCTCTTCTGGCGTTTCAACTCCCGGAGCTCCTCGTTGAACCATGGAACTCTACGGGGTCTAGCGCCTCGGAGAGGTCGCAAAGGCGCAATCCGGTCAAGAGCCTCCGCTGCGGCCTTGTTCCAGGCTTCCGCAAGAGACTCTGCCGAACTGCGGACAAGTGCCTCTGGTATAACCCCAAGCGCCGTCTGAAAGCCCTCTGGGTCCATCAGGCGTCTGGGGCGGAACATCTTAATTGGTTCCGCCTCCCTGCAGGGAAGGATTGGAGCCAGGAAGTCAAGCTGTAGTAGGAAATGGTCTGACCATGACAAAGGCAACGCATCTAAGCCCCTTAGTCTCAGACCATTACTCAGTTGCTCGGAAAGGAATACCATGTCAGGTGCATGCCCTCCCTCGTGAGTCGGACCCTGTACTACTTGAGTCAGGTCCATGGCTGTCATGGTGGCCATGAACTCCTGTGCCAACCCAGAGGTTTCGCCGAGTGACGGCAGGTTGAAGTCCCCCAGGACAATAAGTCCGGGGAACTCCACCGCCAACCCGGCTACCTCCTCGAGTAGCACAGGCAGGGCTTTTGACACGCAGCTGGGAGGCAGGTACGTGAGAAATAAGCCCACCTGAACCCCTAAGTCCAACTTCAGCAAGAGAGACTCTCAACCCGCAATTTCCGGAGCAATGAGTCCACGCAGGCAAAGGCTCTCCCTGGCTATAATAGCCACTCCTCCCCCCCTTCCCTGGGGTCGAGGTTGATGCCATATCTGAAACCCGGCTGGGCAGATTTCAGAGAGAGGAACACCTCCCTCCGGGCCCAGCCAGGTTTCAATAATACATGCCAGGTCGGCCTCCTCATCCAGGATCAAATCCCGGATGAGGAGAGCTTTATTTACCACCGACCTGGCATTAAGCAGCAGCAACCTGAGCCCAGGGCCAGAGTTACACTCATCACCAGTACCCAAGATTGGGCTCACAGAGCCAGAACAAGGGACCGTTATTAAGCAACGATCCCTCGTTCCCCTGGAACGGCTAACTCTGTGGCCCCCACATCGGACCAGAATATCTTCGAGACCGCCTTCTGCTGCACAAATCCCAGAGACCGGTTAGGTCCCACAGAGTTGGCCTTCTCCGGGTCCCATCGACTAAACAATGTCATTTGGTGGGACCCAGGAGAAGAGCCTTCTCTGTGGTGGCCCCGACCCTCTGGAACCAGCTCCCGATATCAGAGTTGCCCCCACCCTCCTTGCCTTTCGCAAGCTCCTTAAAACCCACCTCTGTCGTCAGGCATGGGGGAATTGAAATTTTTCCCTTCCCCCTAGGCTTATAGAATTTATACATGGTATGCTTGGTTGTATGATTGGTCTCTTAAATTGGGTGTTTTTAGACTATTTTTTAATATTAGATTTGTTAAATTGTCTTCTTTATTGTTGTTAGCTGCCCCGAGTCTTCGGAGAGGGACGGCATACAAATCTAATAAATAAAATAAATAAAAATAAATAAAATAAAGATTACAACCCTGTGGTCTTTGTAAAGGGAGCTGGAGCAGCAGTGATATTCAGCCAATTCGCACCAGTTCACTCAAACCAGTAGCGGAAATCTTGGGCGGGCCTGCCTGCCTGCCTGCCCAGCCAGGCTTAATGCTCTCCTATCTATGCATGTTTTTGAGGCCGGGCACATGCGCAGAAGGTATATATACCAATACCAATATCTATTATGTACATGTGTGACAAACAAACAATGTTATCCATTCAGTTATGTCCAATTCTTGGTGATTCTATGGACAATATCTCTCCACATCTTTCAAGCTTTCATTACTTCATTACATTTTTTGATGCTCTGGTTGTTATCAGCTTTGATGATGTCCAGCCACCATGTTTTTTGGTGGCCTGGTTTCCTTTTACCGCTAACTCTTCCAAACATAATTGCTTTCTCCAGTTAATTGCACTGCATGACATGGCCAAAGCAAGTCAGATGCAGTTGTGATTTTGGTGACAAAAAAAGCTCCATCAAATGGCATGGCTCCAGACTTGAGATATGACGTGAGCCCACTCTGCTGAATCATGAGATGGGCAGAAACAATCAAAGGAAATATTGTAGCTACATCAGCTCAAACCAAGATGGCCAAAGGTTCAGAATCACAATTGGGAAAGACCATTGAAGTCATCGAATCCAAAACCTACTCAGTGGATGAGTCCAAATTAAAATCCAATAAAGCAAGGGGTTATGAACATCACAGCCAAAACCAGCTGAGCGCAGTTAATCTTTGTTTCAGACAAGAAGGTTAATAAGATTTTAAACAATAACAGTATGCCGGTAGTCAGTCAGGGGCAGCCAAAAAATTTACTGCCACACTGTGGGTGTGGCTTATTTTGTGGGTGTGGTTTGATGGTCGTGACTGGGTAGGAGTGTCTTGCTGGCCATGTGACCAGATGGGAGTGGCTTGAACAGTCATCATCGTTCAATTGAACTGTTATTGCCACACGATGCCTTTTCATCTCAGCTGTGGGCAGAATGAGGGCTTCACGAGGGGGAAAAGACCGCAGCCCAGACTGCTTCAGCACAGCACGTCTCTCCTGGCCTTGGGAGGTGGCCGCATGAGGCTGGAGTGGAGCCAGGCAGGAGAGAGGGAAGCTCGTCCAAGGCCAGGAAGGAGGAAAAAAGAAAAAAGCGAGGAGCGCGCAGCAGCAGCAGCATGGAATAAAAGGAGAGCCGAGCTGAGACCGGTAATCCAGGAAGTTACTGCTGCCGGTCAGCTGGAGCTGTGCATGCAGCTTCATTTCCGCCGGTGGAACTGCATTCCACCCCATCCTGCCTGCTGCCCACCCCTGCCGGTAGTGATTACTTACCATAAATACATGGATATTTAATGCTTCCTTATCTACACCAGATAACTAGTGGTCTCCGAAAGCCACTAAAAAATTTTGGCTGCCTGATAAAGAATCCACTTCTAATTTTGGAATAGATCTAGCAATTAGTAATTAGCACTGACTCACAAATAGTTGGAAGGTAGTTTTGGATCTGTTTAACAGTGTATGTACTAAACTGCAATATCAAGCATCTTATTCCCTCTCTCGTTATGTTGATTTTTCTGACCCATTAAACTCATCCATTTTGTGAACAGGTTTACTTTTCCCATGTTTAAAGACAAGACAATAAATCCAATTCCCTTAAAAACAAACCTTTACTGTATTTATATTCATTGTTCCAGAAATATATGGGGGGGGGGGTGTATGTGTGTGTGTTTGTGTGCACTTTTATATTCAGAAAACTTTAAATTCCCTTAAATTGGCATAACAATTAAATGAATAGCTGTTGATCTTAAGTTATATTCCACAGTTTGCAGGAGCTGCTGTTTCTACCTGCAGTTGCCTAGTTCTTATTGTTTATTAATATATGAAGCAATGAGAGCTTTTGTCAATTAGCAGGCTTATTACATGAACCCCACACTGATTAGATCTGAGAGGGTGTGATTGACAGAAGGTCATCTTGTAGGCTTTATCTTGTAGCCTAAAGGAGGATTAAAATCTGACTCTCCCTGCTCCTAGACCAAATCTTAATCAGATCTTTATCCATCACACCATGCTAGCTGTCCAATTTAATTAATAGTTACAGAAATAAACAAGGAATCAAATCGTAAGTAATACCAGCAGTGGGTGCTTATCATAAATGCATAGAGATACTATAGACTAAGGAATGAGAACCTGTCATCTTTTAGCAGTTGCTATGCCATTATAATCAGAATTTTACATAGTAGGAGTTGTAATTCAGCAACCTTAGCGGTCACAAGTTTTCCTTCCTTGTACAGGTAGTGTTTGACTTACAACCGAAATTGAACCCAAAAGGTCTGTTGCTAAACAAGACATTGTTAAGTGAATTTGGCCCAATTTTACATTTTGCTAGTTAAATCGTGGACTACTTATAATAGAAAAAGACACACACACAAAACCACAAGAATTCATTTTTCAGTATAAAAATGTTAGTGTAATCACATTCAAGTAAAACTGAACTCCAGAAATAGTTTATATTATGGACTCCTTCATGTCTTTATTCCATATTTATTAAAGTTAAGTTTCATATACACAGTAGTTTGACTTTTTGGTGTTATCCAAGTGACAAGGGCATATTCTAGTTCTCAAAGCTTATAAAATGTTTTCTGCAACATTTCCTGGGAAGTAAATCAGATTTCCCTGAGTTTGACTTTTTGGTGTTATCCAACTGACAAGGGCATATTCTAGTTCTCAAAGCTTATAAAATGTTTTCTGCAACATTTCCTGGGAAGTAAATCAGATTTCCCTGAGAATCTTTATTATCCAACTCTGTATCCTAGTGCATTGGAAATGAGCTATTTTTCTTTTCTGGAAACTTTTTGATTTCCTCCCACTAATTTTATTTATTTCACAAATCAAAGCACTGGTAGCATGTAAAAATTTACTGGTAAAAGCACAGTAATAGATTTAAACTGCAAAGTACCCTGCAATTTTGCTGAATAAATAATGGATAACTGTAGGTAAAAGATATTAAAAAGTTTGCACAGAAACTCTGAAACCAAGTTCCTATTAAAACACTGCTCTAAATTACTGAAGATAGGCCTGACCTGTTTTCCTAAGGAATTGCAGAGAACAGTTTAGTACTGTCAAGCAATGTACCTCCTCTGCTAATGTAATCCCTTAGAAGGCATTAAAAATCATAGTAAGTATAGAAAGTAATATAGTCTACAGATACACGAAACTACAATTTCTGGGAGATGCAAGAAATGTAAGCAATAGCAAAGGCTTTATAATACAGATGACAAATATTTTTTAAAAAAATATAGCTTAGTAAATATTCCTCCTGGTTGGCAACATTTACATACTTCTGATATTGTTATACAGATTATAATATTGTTATAATTTCATAATTATACAGGCATTGCCATTATTTTTGCAAAAAATTAGTCAGCCCTTCCCTAAAAAATCTTATGTTATCTACCTTTTATAATCCAAATATGATATTTGTCTTGATGAAATGATAGTGGTGATCACTATCTAGCAATAGGCTTATTTGCTACCAATTTGATATTAAATCAGCAACAGACTCATTGCAGAGGCTTATTAAAGAGGAAGGATAACCTGAAATATTGATGTGTTTTTCCCCCCCTAAAACTTTTAATTTTTTTAATTCCCCCCCTCTTTTTCTTTCTAGTGTTTTCCCCACAGGTACATGGTCCACTTTTTGCATTAACCAACTGATGATCCATTGGTTGCAACCAGTGATGGGCTACCAAAATTTTTATTACCATACTGTTGGTGTGGCTCATGCTTTTTATTTCAACATCTTTCAGTGCAAATTGGGTGCTCTGGGGTGGAGCTCCAAATTTTGCTACCGGAACTGCGTTCCTGACCACTCCTGTAGGAACCCATCACTGGTTGCAACACAAATTAACTAACTACTTTGTCACCCAAGTCTGACATCTTGGGCCAAGAGAGTCACCTAGCTGGCTTTCATGCCTATAGTAAAACTAGAATTCACAGTCTACAGCTTCTAGTTTGGTGCCTTATTTACTAGACCAAACTATCTCTCTTTTCTAAAGCTATACAAGGCCATCAAATTATGGCCCTATTTCTTGCCTTCCCTTTACAGATGTGACCAGCAGATACAGTACATCTAGTACAGAGGTGGGTTCCCCCTAGTTTGGACCGTTTCACTTAATTGATTGATTGATTGATTGATTGATTGATTGATTTATTGATTTATTGATTTATTGATTTATTTATTTATTTATTTATTTATTTATTTATTTATCAGATTTGTATGCCGCCCCTCTCCGCAGACTCGGGGCGGCTCACAGCAATAATAGTACAATGTAAACAAATCTAATATTTAAGTTTAAGTTAATTTAAAACCCCAATTTAAAAACCAATCATACATACTAGCATACCATGCATAAATTTTATAAGCCTAAGCGGAGGGAAAGTATCAATTCCCCCATGCCTGACGACAGAGGTGGGTTTTAAGGAGCTTACGAAAGGCTAGGAGGGTGGGGGCAACTCTGATATCTGGGTGGAATTGGTTCCAAAGGTCGGGGCCGCCACAGAGAAGGCTCTTCCTCTGGGTCCCGCCAAACAACATTGTTTAGTTGACGGGACCCGGAGAAGGCCAACTCTGTGGGGCCTAACTGGTCGCTGGGATTCGTGCGGCAGAAGGCGGTTCCGGAGATATTCTGGTCCGGTGCCATGAAGGGCTTTATAGGTCATAACCAACACTTTGAATTGTGACCGGAAACTGATCGGCAACCAATGCAGACTGTGGAGTGTTAGTGTGACATGGGCATGTTTAGGAAAGCCCATGATAGCTCTCGCAGCTGCATTCTGCACAATCTGAAGTTTCCTAAACCGGTAGCAACCCGCTGGTGACATCATGATGATATCATGGAACCAGTTCAGTTGATGTGGGTCCATGTGCACCACCATCTTTTAAATATTTTTTACTAAATTAATTCCCCCCCCCCTTTTGAGTATGCACAGAAGCCGAGTTTCTGGCACTGTGCAAGCAGTCGCCATCTTTTCAACTTTTTGGGGGGAGTATTTTCCGGCCCTGTGCATGTATGCTCGTGCAAAGCGCTTGCGCGCCCATGAGACACAGGAGGAAATAAACTAGCAGCGAGGTAAGTTAGAATCCACCCGTGGTCTAGAATTGTACAGTGCTATAGTGTGGTTTTGTTTGGTCTTGGCTTATTATGAAACCAAGCATCACACTTTATGAAGCAAATATACAACTTAGTAATATGTGAACCAGTTATTGTGAGTTATTCAGTAATTCATATGCAGTGGATGCATTTCTCTTGCCAAAGATTGGGAACCAGGCATTCCCAGCACATATTCATTCCTTTATAAGTTTATACATAATTTGATTCCCCCCCCTCTCTTTTGGGAGGTTGGTCTATCCCTCAGGAAGAACGACTGGGTGCTCCTATGCTAATTGGACAGGAAGTGGCAATATTGGCCTTTTAAAAATGTTTTCATTTCCAGAAAAACAGTATGATCAGCCTTATCGCTCCCATTCACTGTGGTTCAGTTAATGGGAGGATCTCTATAAAAAATAGATGGTGGTATCAGAAATTAATAAGCTTTTATCCAGCAACGGGGGGCAAGGCCAGGGTTGAAGGACAACGGGGTTTCTGAACAGGAGGGTTGGAATCTCCAGTGTATTAGTCTATAAATCAGTTGTTCTGCTACATCATTATTAAGCAAACTATAGTTTATTCTGATTTACTTTGAAAAAACTTCCCCATTCTTCCCTCCAGAGGTACTGATTACAATTCCCACTATCTCTAGACAATACTGAGTCCTCGGAGAGGGGCGGCATACAAATCTAATAAATTATTATTATTAAATTATTATTATTATTATTATTATTATTATTATTATTATTATTATAATATTGGGAATTTAGTTCACCATATCACATTTGGGCAACGCAGGGGAACTATCCTATTAAATGCAGCCATGGCTTCATGATATTTAAATTAATGTTCTGTGCGGGGAAAATTACTAATAGAGATCCAAGATTCTATCAAAATGTATACACATATTCTTGTTACATCCTTTGTTATTTTATTGGAATTTAGTCATTTGCTAAATTTCAAATGTCCTTATGATAAAAGTATAACTCCAGATATGTAATATAATATCCATTCAAAATAGTTTCTATTATAAATGAATATATATTAATCAAGATCTTTACATGTATTGGATTCAATTTCATTGTTTTAATAATGGAGGGCTTATTATAATAACCTAAGGATTACATATACTTTCTTCCCTTCAAATTACCCAAGCAGAAATAAAGTAAGAACATAGTGAAATTGGATCTTTAAGGTTATTACATCAGCCCTGTGAGATAATCCGGACCAGAAGAACACCCAGATGAACTAATCCCACTTTACTGTAAGATTATATTAGTGGAATCATGCAAGATTCTCCCCTTCTCTGCTTTTAGTGCATGGAAAACTAAGGGTCCCCTCTTAAATGCTTCTCCCACTTTCCCCCTCACCTGTAGAATAAACTGCCTTTTATCAGACTGATAGGGTCCACTTCCTATCTCCCAAGATCATTCTTGTATAGCCATAACAATCATGACAGCATCTGGGAAGAAGGAAAGATATTGTGACATCTCTCTTTGCGCATATAAATATATATACCGTATTTTTTGGAGTATAAGACGCACTGAAGTATAAGACACACCTTAGTTTTGGGGGAGGAAAATAGGGAAAAGAATCTGCTTACCAGTATTCATCTGGCTAGCATGCTTAGCCAGCACGTTATTTTATCCCGTTTAGGGCTTTAAAAACTTTTATTAGGAGAGAGTAACAATGAAAGAGCTTGCAAACCAGTAAGAGCTGAGAACATCATTAGCACCTGGAAAGAAACATTCAGAGCAAATACAGCAATGGAAAATATCCTGCGAAGACTTAGGGCTCGGAAAACATTCTTTGCAGAGGGTAACAATGAAAGAGCTTGCAAGCCAGTAAGAGCTGGGAACATCGTTAGCACCTGATTAGGGCTGGAAAGAAACATTTGGAGCAAGTAGAGAATGAAAAAACCCCCTACAAAGACAGGGTTTGGAAAACATTCTTTGCAGAGAGTAACAATGAAAGAGCTTGCAAGCCGTAAGAACTGGGAACATCGTTAGTACCTGGTTAGGGCCGGAAAGAAACTTATTCGGAGTAAATTAGAACAATGAAAAAAACCCTACAAAGACTTAGGGTGTTGAAAACATTCTTTGCAGAAAGAAACAATGAAAGAGCCTGCAAGGTATGAGCTGGGAAGACCACTAGCAGCTAGTTAGGGCTGGGGAAAAAGTTACAATCAGAGTATAAGACTCACCCAAATTATCAGACTCTTTTGGGGAGGAAAAGGGTGCGTCTTATACTCCGAAAAATATGGTATATTTGCAAAGTGAAACAAATATTATGACAGAAGAAAATCAGATTTCCTCTCAATGTTCTGTTTAAACCTGTATTTTTGCCAGGTTTTCTTAATTGCTGTTTATCAAGATGGTTCTAACACATATACTTGAGTCATAGTTCCCTCTAAGCTGAGCAGTGAGCAATCGCTCACTTAAAAATCATCATCAACTCAGAGTTTTCCAAACCTGCCCAGAAGCTGAGAGGGAAAGAGTGAGAGGGAAGGAGAGAGAGAGGAAGAGAGGAAGAGAGAGAAACAGATAGAAAAAAGAGAGGAAGGAAAAGAGAAAGAAAAAGAATGGGAGTAAGGAAGAGAGAAAGAAAATAAAAATCTAGTTTGAAAATAGCTCAACTATTTAAGTGGCATTTTGATATTGATAGAATTGCCCTATTATGAGCTCACTGTTATAGACACACAGTACAGTATTTTATTTTGAAATTCTATGTTTGTTTGTTTGTTTGTTTGTTTGTTTGTTTGTTTGTTTATTTATTATTTCTGTGCTGCCCAGTCCCAAAGGGACTGCCGCTCAGACACTACTTTTCCGCCCACCCCCCCCAAAAAATTAGAGGGAACACTGCTTGAAGTAGTAGGATTATGCACAATTATCCAGATTATTAACGGGACCGCCTCCTGCTGCATGCGTCCCAGCGACCAATCAGGTTCCACAGAGTCGGCCTTCTCCAGGTCCTGTCAACTAGACAATGTTGCCTGGTGGGGCTTGGAAAAGCCTTCTCTGTGGGGGCTCCAGCCTCTGGAATCAGCTCCCCCTGGAGATTCGCACTGACCCACCCTCCTCGCCTCTTGCAAGAGTCTAAAGACTATATGTGCCATCAGGCTTGGGACTATTAATTACTTGCCCCCTGGCTGATGAACAAAATGTATGTTTGCTGTGTGAATGGGAGTGATTGATTTGTAATAAGCATGGGTTTTAGATTAATTAAATTTATAATTAATTGGATTTAAGATGTTTTCATTGTTTTTTAATATGTTGTAAGCTGTCCGGAGTCCTCAAAGAGGGGAGGCATATAAATCCAATTAATAAAATAAATAAATAAAATAAATCCCAAGAACCTTTACAGGGCAATGAGAAGTTACAAGAAAACTCTTTGTTGCCCACTAGTGGTTGACTGGACTTTTGCAGCCTAGATATGATAGCCCCAAAGTGGGAGATTGTGTCTCTGTAAATTCAAATTCAGCACAATAAACCTCAGACAATAAAAGGGACACATTCATGGGAGAAAAATGAACTTCATGCCTTGTCTGCTTAACTTTTTTCTACATTCTACCACTGTTTTCTACACATGATTTGGGGAAAGGAGATAACAGTACTGTAGATTGATGACTAGCTATACAACAACATGTTACCAGAAGGTGATGGAAGATTATAGTGCATTAACCTTAAAGGTTGAGCAAACCACTGCCAATAAAAGGAGAATATGACCTCTTCATCAAAGCAGCTATGAATAGGCAGGGAATAGATCTCTGTCAATTACTTCATTTACATTTATGTATCACTCTTCCTTTCCGTAAAAAAACCCCCAAAGTAATTTACAACATCATACTATTAATATTTCATCTATTATTATGTATATTAGACAAATCTGCTAGGCAAAAGAATACCTGTCAATCAACAAATCTCATATCACTGGCAGAAACATCCTATATCCGGAACTAGCCAAGTGTCAAAAAAAAGAGAGAATTGTACATTGTGGGTTTCATGGTAAAAATGCTCCTTTTTGCCTTATGGACCAAGAAATGCAAACTACGGTATGATAGCAATGAATACAGTACTCTGAAAAGCATGAAAGGTTTTTATGAAAAAGGGAATTCCTTAAATAAATTTGTGCTGATCTCCTTAGTCTTACAGACCAACAATATTCCTATAAACATGGCTTCATAGGCACCACAAAAATATCAACAGTGTCCCATTGAACACCTAACTAAGTTTGCGCCATACTTTTTAAAAAATGACCACCAATTTTGGATGACAAATTGGTGGTCTTTTTTTTAAAAAAGTATGGAGTAAACGTGGTTATATCATATCACATCACAACTCAAATCATTCATAATTAATATCAGTTCATTTCAAAACATAAAATCAAGATATGAGTAAAGGACAAAATATAGTCAGAAGAAATAACATTTCTGTAAAACATAGAAAAATGTGTTGAGAAAAACAACTCTGCTTGGCCCCATTAGCCACTAATCAGGAATGAAATCCAGGTAAATCTTGACTAGATTCAATATGAACTGTTTCTTCTTGACATTCTATATTAGGACTGTTGCTATAGAGAAATCCCTACTTCCTGTCCCTGCCAGCTGTATTTGAAATAAAAATATGATGGTGAGTGTGAGTAGATTTGTATAAGGGAAGGCATTCCTTTAGCAGTTTCATAAGGAAGAGAAGGCAACGTAGACATTTTTAATTGTATTTATCACATTTTTTAATCATCTGTCTCCCTCACACACTGAGATAACCTATAGTGAGGAATAAGTGTAATACTGTAAACTTCAAAGGTTGTGACTTCTATGTTTTAAATTACTTGTAGCCCAAGATTGTTGAAAAATGTGTTTGTTTGTTGATTGATTGCATTTATATGCCGTTCACTCCGAAGCGGACTCTGAGCTGCTAATAATGGTAATAAATACAATACAAATAAAAAAACAGTAGAAATATCATTAGAATCACATATATCATAAAAACCATACATACTAACAATCAGTTAACAAAAAATTAAACTGTTTTCAAATGCATAAGTTCTGAAAAAGAAATAAATGCATCATGGACAGCAAAATAGCAGTGATTATAATTAACAAGAACAGCACTGCCTTCAAAAGCTTATAGACTCCCATACTTGTCAGTGGCTCTGTAACAGGTTGATCTTCTTTTGAAATGCCAAAAAAAATGCAAAAGACATCATACTATAGCAAAGGTCCACACAAAGAAAAAGTAAATAAACAGAGGGAACTAAAGCATTACTAAAGACTGGAACTAATGACAAGATTTCTGATGACTGTAACACACCTACTCAGAGATTTAAAGAAAACAAACCTTCTCTCTTACAGCCAAACCTTTTATTATTATTATTTATTATTTATTGGATTTGTATGCCGCCCCTCTCCGTAGACTCGGTGGTACCGCATGTCAATCAGATGCTTTAGATATGTGCCCGAGGTTTTCCCTTCTTCCATTTATAAAATATTGTAGGTGCTAAAAATAAAATAAAGCATTGAAAACCAGGACTGGCTTTGTTACCTTTTTCAAGAATGCCATTCTTGGCCTGTACCGCTGTCCTTGATCTATCTGCGTGATGGTCATCGTGATCTATATTATTAAGCAAAATATCTTTTTTTAAAAACACACCAATAAATGCGTTTCGCCAATTGCAGAGGAAAAGGCGATGCTAGCCTTAGGGAAACTGCAATACAGGACTGAAACTCGGCAGGCTACAGAATAAAAAGCATCGTGGAAGCAGGCACAGTCTTGCCGTAGCCAATCAACACGGGGCACTCTGGTTTTATTTGCATGAGCAGGGTTGTGCTTCCTATCGGTCAGCATTAGGGGGAGCCCTTTCCTCTTTTTACAAGACTGAGCTACTAGCAAAGAGAATCTGCGTGGTTCTATCTAAATGGTAGGTAGGTAGGTAGGTAGGTAGGTAGGTAGGTAGGTAGGTAGGTAGGTAGGTAGGTAGGTAGGTAGGTAGGTAGGTAGGTAAATAGAAAGAAATAATGCTAGGTTTAGAAAGTGATAGCAAAATGCACATCACCATAAAATAAAATTAGGAGAGGAAATCTGTATGCTGCTTAGTTAAATAAGTTTACAAGCACTTTTTTTTCCACATTTAAATATAATGTAAAAAATTACAATCCATTTTATTTGATTTACTCAAACCTGTGGAAATAATGCAGAATGTGAGACCAAACTAAAGATTTGTTCCTTTAAAAAAAAATCCTACCTTTCTTTAGAAAGCTTAAAGCACTTGACATACTAGTCTTCTCCAATTTTATTCTCATCAGTCTGATACTTTAATCAACATACTACACTAGCTGATCTGATATCGCAATAAGCGTGTAACTGGAAATGATTAAATAAGTAAGATTCTTGCAAGCATTCGTATAACACCACCACCAGACCTGCTCCAAATAACTTGTGGCTTACGACTGGTTGTAGGGAATATAAAGCTGAAACCACTGAACAGCTGGTCTGTGTATTATAAAGTACAATTATATAAATCCTACAAAGAAAAATAATTTAAAATAACAGTATGTAGATAAAGATATGTAGACTTATTTATTTATTAACATTTCTATGCCATTGTATTCCCAAGGGCTCAAATTGATGACATAGATAATCATAAACAAATTTAATAACTATTATTACATACATGCACACAACACACACAAACACAGAGAGAAAGAGAGAGAGAGTTTTATTGCTATTGAGTTTTATTGCTTTTAACCTTGTAAGCTTCCCAGAATCACTGTGGTGAAATGAGCAGCAAATAAATTAATGATAAATAATGACAATGATTGCTGTATGCATTATTTTCTATTTCATAGGGAGAAGTCCAGCTAACCAGGTAATTACTTTGTATGTATCAAAGGAAGCCATGCAAAACACCACCTAGACAGGAGAAACAACTAGAAATTCAATTACCTAAATTTTATATTTTTGCATAGACAAGTTTATTAACATGTTTAAGTGATACATGTAAAATGTTTTACATCCTGATTCAACTGTTTCAAGAAAGAAATTGATCTTTGTAATGCTTTTGTTCCTGAACTAGCATTTAGGTTAGTGACAGAATATTGTGAGGAGTTGCCATTTGTCCTCATTTGTTCTATGGATACCATTGAAGATTACGTGTGGTTTGATGGTACCCTTTATAGCAATTATAATTCTTTGTACTTCCTACATATAATTTTCTTCTGACTTTTCCTTCTATGTCCTCTCTCCCAAAACTGGGAAGAAAGTTATCAATCTGGACAACCACAAAATGACAGCAAAGAAATACCAATCTAGAAGCCTAAGTGGGAGAATATGTAATACTCCTCTCTTAGGATATATTCCATTTAATTAAGAAATAAAATTTAGGTATAAAAGAATACATCATAAGAAACAGCTGAATTCACAAAACTGCTTAGGTAACTGTAAAATCATTTTGGATACTTTGTAGTTTGGCATATCTTGGGGAATTCAGCCATTGTTTTAGAATGTTATATGAATCAGGTCATCATATTAATCTATAGTTTAGATCAGTGATGGCAAACCTTTTGGTGCATGCGTAAGTGCCCAAACCCATAATTCAATGCATGGGGAGGGCAAAAACAGTTTCCCCCACTCCCTGGAGGTCCTCTGGAGGTCCTCTGGAGGCTGGAAATGGCCTGCTTCCCAACTTCTAGTGGGCCCAGTAGGTTTCTATTTCGCCCTCACCAGGGTCCAAAGGTTTCCCTGGAAGCCAATAATGCCCTCCTAGAGCCTCCGTGTGAGTTGAAAATCAGCTGGCTGGCACACACATGCATGTTGGAGCCAGTGAGGGCTACCAAAATTTTTACAACAACACTGTGGGTGTGGCTTATGCACTTTCAACATCTTTCAGTGCAAATTGGGTGCTCTGGGATGGAGTTCCATTTTCGCTAACCCACTGCGTTCCAGGCAATAGCCCACCCCTGGATGGAGCTGAGTGAGGGCAATGGCCTGCATGCCAGCAGATATGGCTCTACGTGCCACTTGTGGCACCCATGCCATACGTTCGTCATCCTTGGTCTAGATTATTTATTTGGACATAACATTTATGTGGACATAATAGTATTTAAAGAGATTACAGTGGTACCCCTACTTAATTCGTTCCATGACCAGGTTCTTAAGTAGAAAAGTTTGTAAGAAGCAATTTTTCCTGTAGGAATCAATGTAAAAGCAAATAATGTATGCGATTGGGGAAACCACAGGGAGGGTAGAGGCCCTGTTTCCTCCCAGGAGATTCCTAGAGAGGCCCCACGGAGGCTTCTACCTGCCTTTTCCGGTTACAGTTTTGGAGGCTCGGGTTTGTAAGTGAAAAATGGTTCTTGAGAAGAGGTAAAAAAATATTGAACATCTGGTTCTTATCTAGAAAAGTTCGTAAGTAGAAGCGTTTGTAGGTAGAGGTACCACTGTACTCCATGCATAATGTATCAATGGACCATTTGGACTTTTAAAGAAAAAAATGTTACTTTGCAATAGGCTATCTGAAAGTGCAGAGACAGTGAAAGGGAGGGATTCCGACCAGTGCGCCCTGGTGCAGTAGTCTGGTAGTGGCCCACCGATTGTGCAATTTGCACACGACAGCTCCAATCTTTGCCAGTCCATGCGCAGCACCATTTTTTTACTACTTTTTTGGGGGGTTAGTTCTGCATATGAGCAGAGCAAAACTGCAAGAAGGGACACTTGTGCATGTAAGATTTTCAATGATTTCTTTGCTTCTACACATGTGCGCCAGTGTGCAGGTAGGAAACCACCCCTGGAGGGAATCTGTCATTCCTCCCCCCCTCCTTAATAGCCTCTGTAAGCATTTGCTGTCAAGACGAACCAGGTTTCAAACTCCTGTTCAGGAGTTCTATTCCTACATTTGTATCTTAAAAATCTATTTCCTATTTTACATGGAGTTTAATCTTTAGGAACTGGTTTCAAGAAAGAAGTCTTTCTCTGTGTAAAATTGGATAGACAAATAATTATCGTACTTTGCAGAGTTTCAGATGCTATCCTAAGTAGTCAATAAAACCTGAAGTGCACAATTTATATACCTTTTTTTCTTCGTATCAATGTTCATATAAATGTTTGAAACACCTGACTGCTACTTGAAAACATCCTGAAGCAGCTATACTGCAGTATCAGAAAACTAAGCTTAGAATCCTGGAAGTTGAAACCCAAGATATTTTGGAGGGGTTTCGTGCGACCATTGATGATTTATGTGAGAATTCAAATTAAAGGATAGAATGAGCCAGTATTTGTAGTTATTAATCTAAGTTTCTAATCAAGCTTGCATGAACACAACCAGAATGTATACAGTAAGGACAGCAACTCTGTATGAAAATAAAAAAAACTAACATGGTGTCTAAATTGAACAAGGCCGTTTATGGGCTGAAGCATTCTTGAATCTGCAAAGATCTACGTAGCCTTTAGTTCAGCATTCAGTACTATCATACTGGACATTCTTCTAACTAAACCAAATCAGTTAGTGATACCTGAACATACTTGTAAGCACTGTTCCCTCTAATTTTTTGGGGGGTGGGCGGAAAAGTATAGTGTCTGAGCGGCAGTCCCTTTGGGACTGGGCGGGACAGAAATAATAAATAAACAAACAAATAAACAAACAAACAAATAAACAAACAAATAAATAAACAAATAAACAAACAAACAAACAAAAAACCCACCCTATTTTGCCTCAGAGAATTTCAAAATAAAATACTACTGTGTGTCTATAACAGTGAGCTCATAATAGGGCAACTCTATCAATATCAAAATGCCGCTTAAATAGTTGAGCTAGTTTCAAATTAGATTTTGATTTTCTTTCTCTCTTCCTTACTTCCATTCTTTTTCTTTCTCTTTTCCTTCCTCTCTTTTTTCTATTTGTTTCTCTCTCTTCCTCTCTTCCTCTCTCTCTCCTTCCCTCTCACTCTTTCCCTCTCGGCTTCTGGGCAGGTTTGGAAAACTCTGAGTTGATGATGATTTTTAAGTGAGCGATTGCTCACTGCTCAGCTCAAACAATCCATCTCTTAAACCACTGAAGTTTGTAGATGACACAACAGTGATTGGTTTCATTCGAGACAATGATGCATTTGCATCAGGGGTGGGTTCTGACTCCTCTCTCTGCCGGTTTGCTTTCTGACATGCTGCACAGGTGCACACACGCATGCACAGTGCTAAAACCCGAGCTTCTGCACATGCGCAGAAGCAAAAAGCAGCTTCTGCACATGCGCAGAAGCAAAAATAAAATGACGGCATCTACAGCGCTGATGAGAGAGCCAGTTCGGGGATGTAGCAGGCCTCAGTCACTGCTGGTTCTAGCGACCCAAGCCACCAATTTACTACTGGTTCTATAGCACTGGTCTGAACTGGGAGGAACCCACCTCTGATCTGTGTACAGATGGGTGGTTGAACAACTAGCCTTGTGGGGCAACTGGAACAACCTGGAACTGAATACTCTGAAGACTGTAGAAATGGCGGTAGACTTCAGGAGAAATTCTCCCATACTTCCACCTCCAACAATTTTAGACAACACAGTATCAACAATAGAGCCCTTCAAATTTCTAGTTTCTACCATATTTCAAGATCTAAAATGGACACCTAACATCAAAAACGTCATCAAAAAAGCACAACAAAGAATGTTCTTTCTGTGTCAATTCAGGAAGTTCAAACTGCCCAAACTGCTGATACAGTTCTACAGAGGAATTATTGAGTCTGTCATCTGTACCTTTGTAACTGTCTGGTTTGGTTCTGCAATCCAACAAGACAGACACAGACTTCAGAGGATAATTAGAATTGCAAAAAAAAAAAAAAAACCCACAAAAAACTAAAACAAAATTACTGCCAACCTGCCTGCCTTTGAGGACCTATATACTGTACTGGATAAGTCAAAAAGAGCACTGTGAAAATATTTACAGACCCCTCACATCCTGGATATAAACTATCTCAACTCCTACCCTCAAAACGATGCTATAGAGCACTGCACACCAGAACAACTAAACACAAGAACATTTTTTTCCGAATGCCATCCGCTAAACAAATAATTCCCTTAACACTGTCACACTATTTACTAAGCCTGCACTACAGTGATGGGTTCTAAATGATTTTGCTACTGGTTTGTGTGCGCATTTATGTGTACGTGCAATGCAACACTTCTGTGGATGCGTATGCAACACTTCTGTGCATGCACAAAAGCTTCTTGGATGGGCAGGTGCCGCATCTTGGGTGGATGGGTGGAGCCTCCTACTACCAGTGCTACCAGTTCGAAGAACTGGCCTAAACTGTGGCAACCCACTGCTGCTGTACTACTATTAATCTTCTCATCGTTCCTATCATCCTACCATCTCCTCCCACTTATGGCTGCAGGACTGTAACTTTGCAGCTTGTATCCTTATGATTTAAATTGACTGTCTCCTAATATTATTTTATTGCTTATTTGTACCTTGTGACTATCATTACGTGTTGTACCTTATGATTCCTAATGTGTCTTTTCTTTTATGTACACTGAGAGCATATGCAACAAGAAAAATTCCTTATGTCCAATCACACCTGGCCAATAAAGAATTCTGTTCTGTTCCGTTCCATTCCAATTCTACATTGCTGCCCTCCACAAGATACAATTAAAAAAAAAATCTGTGTGACAGCCACAAATGCAAATGAAGCTCTTCCTGTTTTTCATACCTTATGCAACTGTTGAACTTTGATTACATTTTCTGGCTAAAATCTTGATTTTTTAAAAAAAATATTTGCAAACACCCATTTGAGGAACTTCTGAGATGTTGGGAGTGGCTGGGCACTAAGTGCCAAGGGAACCAGCAGTTACAATTCAGGCCTTGCCCCTTCTCCACCCCACCCACCACCCAAAGCAACAGGCAGATATTAGGACTTTTGAAAGCAGATTTTACGACGTGGATAGGAGCAACTCAGAAGAAAGCGAATAGCATGAATGAGAAGATATCCCGTTCAGGAATGAATATTTTGATTATGGCCCAAAGGCTGCAGCATTCCCAATTTACCAGGCCACCATTTGATGCCTGCTGTGTGATGTTTTTGCATCTGATTTCTGTATAATGATGTTTGTTCAAACGTTTTGGAATATTACTGAAGAGGGGAGAAATGTACACCTTGCTTCCACAAAGTTAATTAATATGTCATTCCACAAAGTTAATTAATATGTCAAATTCTGGGTATGCATCGTAACGGGGGAAAATTCAAACTGATTCGAGATCAGCCGAGGCTCATAACGAGGCAATAGCTCGACACGCCAACACATCCGATGCACCTCAAAGACATACTCGAGCCATTTTTTTAAAAAAACAAATCAGGCTCTGGAGGTGGGGGAGAACTCATCACGTGACAAATCTGAAGGGGAAATTCCAAACACAGAGACCAGATGATAGGATCACGTGCTAGGCCTATGGGCGGGGCCAGCCATCTTAGAGAAGCCAAGAAGCGGGTACCACGTGAAAGCAGGCCGAGTCTCTGATTGGTCCTTCTTGACGCGAGGCTCTCCGAGCAAGCGTCTCCTGTCATAGGGGGGCAACCGGAGAGGCGGGGTCTGAGCGGAGCGACCCGGGTTCCGCGCAGGCGCAGAGCGGTGCAGGGCCGCTGCGGCCGCTCCCTGGCTGGCAGTGCTCGCTAAGATGGCGGATTTCCTGCCATCGCGGTCCTCGCTGTCAGGCTGCTTCCCCGGCTGCATGCTCAACAGCAGCGAGGCCGAGCAGCAGCGGCGGTCTAAAGCGATTGACAAGTCCCTTTACCGCGAGAAGACCTACGTCAAGCGGCTCGTCAAGATCCTTTTGCTGGGCGCGGGCGAAAGCGGCAAGAGTACCTTCCTCAAACAGATGCGCATCATTCACGGGCAGGACTGGGACCGGTCAGCCCGCGAGGAATTCCGCGCCACCATCTACAGCAACGTCATCAAGGGTACGGTTGCGGGAGACCGGCGAGGGGGGCTGCAAAAGGGAGGGAGGCAGTCGGGCGGGTTGGCTGAGGCGAGTCCCTCGGAGGTTGCAAACTGGCAGCGGGGCGGTTGTTGTTGCGGTCGAGCGACCCCAAAGCCCCGAGAAGACAGGCGGCGTCGAGAGAGAGAAAAGACTGCCGAAGAAAAGCCCGGTTTTGTGTGTGGGGGAAGAAGCCGTTGCAACGCCCGGTGAAGGAAATCTGCGAGGGCATGGCCGCAAAAAAAATAAGAAAGAAAAAGTCACGCCTTACCCCACCCCCCCCGCCTTCCTGAAAGCATGGCTGAGGCGGCCACCTTCCGCCCGACGCACTTTGAGGCTGTGGCGCTTCTGAGGACCCGAGAAAGAGTGGGGGGGGGGAGGTCGGCGGATGCTGGGAGGGGGTGGAAAAATGGCCTGCGTGGAGATGGGCTCTGGGCTAAGGCAGCATACGAGGGCGGGGGTGGGGAGGCGGGCAAAGGCGAGGGCAGGTGCTGCCCCATCCTCGCCTCGGTTTTCGGATCGGAGCGAGGGTTGGGCGAAATCGGCGTCCTGTCTGGCGGATGTGGCCTGGGCGGTGGGGTGTGTGTGTGTAGTGGAGTGGGCGAGGGTTGCCTGTGTTAGAAATGCGGTAGCCGTTCAATCAAAGCCTCGGGGTTTAAAAGTCAGACACGTTCTTTGTGCCCTGCGAGGCGTCGTCCTCCCTCGGTGCCTTAACGGGATGGCGTTTTTGGCGGACGGCCTTGTTTATGTGTCAAGAGTTGCACATAGCTATTGTTTGCTGCAGATTTAAACAACCTCACGCAAAGTTGCACAAAGCTCCTGTTTCCTGCAAATTTAACTTATAAATAAATGTAACTAATACATTTAATAAAGTTGTAGTGGTCACTTGCGTTTGGCAGGGAGGCTGAATGGAGGGATACACCTATGTGGAAGAAATGATGTACAGTGTTCCCTTGATTTTCTCGGGTTCAAACTTCGTGAATAGCCTGCCTGTACCAGTGTTTCCCAACCTTGGCAAGTTGAAGATATTTGGACTTCAACTCCCAGAATTCCCCAGCCAGCAAATGCTGGCTGGGGAATTCTTGGAGTTGAAATCCAAATATCTTCAAGTTGCCATGGTTGGGAAACACTGGCCTATACCATGGTTTTTTTTTAAAAAAAATATTAATTAAAAACACTTCACGGGTTTTTTCCTATACCACGGTTTTCCCCACCCAATAACGTCATACCTCATCGCCAAACTAATACTTTTTGCAAATAAATAACAAAAAAAAATTGTTGTTAATAAATAATTATGTTTATAAATATTAGGATCACTAAGTGTCTTATTCAGTGGTGAGTACCAGTAATAATGGTGAGTAAATGGTTGTTAAGGGAATGGGAAATGGTAATTTAGGGATTTAAAATGTTAAGGGAGGGCTTGTGATACTGTTCATAGCCAAAAATGGTGTATTTACTTCCACATCTCTACTTCGCGGAAATTTGACTTTCGCGGGTGGTCTCGGAACGCATACCCCGCAAAAATCAAGAGAACACTGTACAGTATAGGTTTTTGGAGACATTATTGCTGGAATAGCAAAAACTAGTGTGGGCTGTGCATCATGTGTCTCTGAGAGATACGGGATTGGGTGGCATAGAAGTCAAATAAATAAATACATGGTTGGTGGAATGTTGAAATGACCAGAGTCTAAGGCAGCTTTAATTTGGACAAGGGGGAAAATGTGTTAGGAAGATCAGTTTCCAAAGATATGAAAGAAAATTTAGGGTAGCATAACAGAGGTACAGCTTCATCTATAACCCGGATTTCATTTTAAAACAAATATTGTGCTTTAGTGTGCGTTTTGCTTAGCGTGAAGCGTTGTTGATTGCAAAGGTTTGTTGTGTTTTCAGTTAAATCCAGTTGAATTCCTCTTGCAAGTTATAGTCAGGGAGAGAACGCTTTCTGTTTTTACATGATGCTGTGGAACTGTGAAAAGAGATTTGGGAGGGATAGGTAGGGAAACTACTTTGGGGGGATAAGTAAATGAGAGAATGGTGGGCATGGCACTAGTGGATGCTTTAACTGTAATTATGCAGTATAATTCATAGAAATAAATTTGGAACTTTTCCAATAGTAAACAAATTTGTCTTTTAATGCCATTCAAGAAATATAAACAACTTTGAATATCATCTACCATGTTTTTCCCGAAAATGAGACCCTGTCTTATATTTTTTTGAAACCTAAAATAAGCACTTGACCTTATTGCCACTCCAAAGCCCAATTGTGCTTAATATCAGGGGAGGTTTTATTTTGGGGGAAACAGGGTAATTCGTTGTCTTCCACCACCATGTTTAGAAATCTGGAAATGTATGAAAACATATTCTATTTCAATTTAAGGCTGTAGCTTAAATAGACATTATTTGATACTGAAAACTAATAGACATCATTTTCGTATTTAGTTATTGAGAAATGAAGATAAAAGCAATTTTAAATATATGAATTATATTTTTTAAAATTCTGTGGTTTTAAAATCTCAGCTAGCTTAAATATGGAGTTAGATTTGAAATATGGCTTATATATCAAATGGAATAAAATCATTTTTCAGTCATTGCAGAGGAAATGCAACTAAAGAACTTAGTTTTGTTACATACATAACTGGTGTATTAAGGCCACTGTTACATTTTCTTACAAAAGATTGCTAATAGTACACTATAATACAAAGTATCTGTTATAATTTACACTCATTCCATCACTAAAATATTTTTTCATGTTTGTCAGCAGTATATATTTCTTGGTAAATAATTTTACATGTACTTTTTAAAGCCTCAACTGTTAATTGCTGTTCTAAATTATTGGAAACATTAAAAACAAACCTTTTCAAACTTTCTTCTTTGATGATGGGACAATTTATATATCTTAATAAACACAGTAAAATGTATAAAAAACAGACTACATTTTGCTATAAAAATCAAGACATTTCCTTTAATTTTATTTATTCTTTAGATTTATATCCCACCTTTCCTATTATTGATAAACTATTGATAATACATTCAAACCAAAAATAATTTGTTCTTCGCTGTTGTAATCTTGGGCATGGATCCGTGTCTATCCCGGCTGGTCTCGGCCAGCCGAGGGGTGACATGGAGCTGGGCCCAGGAGATTGTCAATGCCTCCTTGGGGAGGGGGGTCCTTTCCGGCCCTTTATAAGGAGGCACTTGTGCGCCCCCTCCTCAAGAAGCCTTCCCTGGACCCAGCCGTGTTTAATAACAACCGTCCAGTCTCCAACCTTCCCTTTATGGGGAAGGTTGTTGAGAAGATGGTGGCACTCCAACTCTAGTGGTCCTTGGAAGAAGCCGATTATCTAGGTCCTCAGCAGTCTGGATTCAGGCCCGGCTACAGCACGGAAACTGCTTTGGTTGTGTTGATGGATGACCTCTGGCGGGCCCGGGACAGGGGCTTGTCCTCTGTCCTGGTGCTTCTTGACCTCTCAGCGGCTTTTGATACCATCGACCATGGTATACTTCTGCACTGGCTGGAGGGGTTGGGAGTGTGAGGCACTGTTCTTCAGTGGTTCTCCTATCTCTCCGGTGGGTCGCTCGCCACATAAGTTGCAGTCGGTGTTAGTGGGGGTCAGAGGTCGACCTCTAGGTCTCTCCCTTGTGGGGTGCCTCAGGGGTCGGTCCTCTCCCCCCTGCTATTTAAAATCTACATGAAACCGCTGGGTGAGATCATCCAAGGGCATGGGGTGAGGTATCATCAGTACGACGATGATACCCAGCTGTACATCTCCTTCCCATGTCCAGTCAACGAAGCAGTGGAAGTGATGTGCCGGTGTCTGGAGGATGTTGGGGTCTGGATGGGTGTCAACAGACTCAAACTCAACCCTGATAAGACGGAGTGGCTGTGGGTTTTGCCTCCCAAGGACAATTCTATCTGTCCGTCCATCACCCTGGGGGGGGAATTATTGACCCCCTCAGAGAGGGTCCGCAACTTGGGCGTCCTCCTCGATCCACAGCTCACATTATAGAAACATCTTTCAGCTGTGGCGAGGGGGGCATTTACCCAGGTTCGCCTGGTGCACCAATTGCGGCCCTACTTGGACCGGGTGTCACTGCTCACAGTCACTTATGCCCTCATCACCTCGAGGTTCGACTACTGTAACACTCTCTACATGGGGCTACCTTTGAAGAGTGTTTGGAAACTTCAGATCGTGCAGAATGCAGCTGCGAGACCAATCATGGGCTTCCCTAGGTATGCCCATGTTACACCAACACTTCGCAGTCTGCATTGGTTGCCGATCAGTTTCCGATCACAATTCAAAGTGTTGGTTATGACCTATAAAGCCCTTCATGGCACCGGACCAGAATATCTGCGAGACCGCCTTCTGCCACACGAATCCCAGCGCCTGGTTAGGTCCCACAGAGTTGGCCTTCTCCAGGTCCCGTTGACTATACAATGTCAGTTGGCGGGACCCAAGGGAAGAGCCTTCTCTGTGGCGGCCCCGGCCCTCTGGAACCAGCTCCCCCCAGAGATTAGGATTGCCCCCACCCTCCTTACTTTTCATAAACTTCTTAAAACCTACCTCTGCTATCAGGCATGGGGGAACTGAGACATCTCCCCTTGCCTATGTAGTTTTATGTATGGTATGTTTGTGTGTATGCTTTTTAAATAATGGGTTTTTTAGGCTTTTAATGTTAAATTGTTATTTTAGACTTTTAATATTAGATTTGTTATTGTATATTGTTTTATCACTGTTGCGAGCCACCCGAGTCTGCGGAGAGGGGCGGCATACAAATCTAATAAATAATAATAATAGTAATAGTAATAATCTATGCTTTATGACAGTATCATGTGATAGGTATTGATTATATCAGCCTTTGAAATACATTAGTGAACTACATAAAGTGCACTGTGTTTATATATTGATAACGTTAATAAATATTAATTTACATGGATAAAATATATTATCCTAACCCAGGTATCTTTAGGAAAAGATAAGTGCTAATGTTAGACTTTCGTCTAACAAGTCTGTGACAATGGTAAAACAAGAACATTTTTATGCAGTACACCAATATTTCATTCAATCTTGAACCAATTAATACAAATTTTGCTTTTTAAATTTTTATTTTTAAACATTTCTTAGGTGTTTAAATATCAAAAAGGTTGTTTAAAATGTTGCCACATTTATTTGTATTTTAAATTAAATTAAAGGTGTTTAATCATTTTTGTTGCACCTTAGATTCATTTAAACTTTGACATATATGAGAATGATTAATCTATATTTTATCGTTTTCTCCTGTTTGCTGCAGCTGTTTCTCTGCATGTTTATGAGATGTAAAACTGCTGAGTTGAATACAGTAGAACTCCCAGAAGCATGTAATTAATTTTTGCTACTATAAATGTCTGGAATTACATATATGAAAATAAATATGAGCAATACTAAACTTTTTAAGGGAAAATTAAAATTTGTAAAAATATGGTTCAAAATTTGTTTGAATCAGAATGCTAAGTGTATAGATTTCAACTCAGCTATCACTTATAATTTAAATAAAGTGTTCATAATCATACTTTGAAAAACTTTTAATATTTTAAAAAGTTTTAGAAGTATTTATTATACGTACAAAGGCTAATGGATTTGGAATTAATTGTTACCTATTTGTAGTCTGCATATATGTTTTTCCATTTGATAGTTGCTTACATTTTGGGTGAGAGAATGAAGCTGTTTATATACATGGGTCATGTTTTGTGTTTTGAGAGTAACCAGTTATTAAGATTAATATAAATGCATTTGGAAACTAACACATAGTTTCAATTTTGTTGAAGGTGTTAGAGTCCTTGTGGATGCTCGTGAGAAACTTCATATTCCATGGGGAAATCCTGCTAATCAAACCAATGGTGACAAGATGATGGCCTTTGATACCCGTTCAGAAGTGGTGCAAGGGATGGTGCAAACCTATACTTTCTTACAGTACCTTCCAACAGTAAGAGCTTTGTGGACAGACAGTGGTATCCAGCATGCTTATGACAGACGCAGAGAATTTCAGTTGGTAAGAGACATAACTCTTCATGTTTTTGTAATTACTGTGATAGTACAATTTAAAATATTTTATAAATGAAATGGAAGTGTTTTGGGTGAACTTTCTGTTACATGAACTTTAATACTGTAGATAATGATGGACATAAGGATAAGAATAAGAACAGTAAAGTTAGTTTCCATAAAACCAAAATGCAGAACTATAACAGGGTTTACTATAGCCAATATTCAGCAAGCATATTTTTGTTCACACAGTGAAACTTCCTATTTCCTTTCCATTCAGTTTTTGGTGCTTTCTGAGCTGGACTGCTTTTTTCTTTTCTCTTTTCTTTTCTTTTCTTATAGACATTTCATAACCTAGCTAGGTAACATTATCAATGCAAAGGAGACTTGACTTTTCTGACTGTTTACCCTGCCAATCTTGGTCGGTATGGTTACCTTCTTGATGATTCCTTTATTAGGAAATTGTTTCTTCCCTAGCTGTTCATCTGGTGCTGTTTCTTGATTTAGTGGGCGTTGACTGATGGGGGGATGGGTACTAGGCTGTCTGTTTCCTTCCTAGGTTTTTGATCATATCTTTGAAATGGTATGGTAACAGTTTCGCAATTCACTTAGCTCCAGTTTCAAATGGCAAACTGTTAACATTTTAAATTAATCCAATCGTATAAGGATAGTGAATTTCTGGAAACTTAGTACTTAGAGAAATGAGTAACCAATGGACACATTGGTATTATGTATGCCCTTCTCCGTCATACGTAACATTGATGTTATCTAGCTGGGTAAAGTAACTTCTGCAAGAAAATAAACTAAGCTTGCAGACTACCAAGAACTAAAAACTTAAGCCCAGTAGCTATACATATTCTGTCTTTGGGCCACATAACGGCTTTTTAATTCCCCTTTAATTGTCCAACCTTCAGCTTCTCATATGCCGCCTCTGGAAAAGTAATAAAAGTAAGTTCACACCTGTTCTAATAATTCCTCTCCCTCATATGTGTAGCATTGAGTATAAAATAGCCTGGTTCTGAATGGGCATGAATTTAGTATCTTTATTGTCAGAACCATAGCAAATTCTCAGGATAAATATTACCTAATCATTTAAAATTACATGTGTAGTATATCTTTCATTAAAATAGATGTATAAATAGTATTAACAAGCAGAGTTATTCTGGAGATGGGTGGAAATATTTTTCC
Source organism: Erythrolamprus reginae (assembly GCF_031021105.1). Taxonomy (NCBI): domain Eukaryota; kingdom Metazoa; phylum Chordata; class Lepidosauria; order Squamata; family Dipsadidae; genus Erythrolamprus; species Erythrolamprus reginae. The sequence goes on along the minus strand of NC_091951.1, from coordinate 166,890,939 downwards.
TAGTAAGACAAGATAGAATGGTTGGAGCATTACGTAATTTGTTTCCAAATTATGAATAATGTTAACAGGTGTTGCTGTAATATAAAGCAAGAGCATGTACCTGGCTGTTTGCAATGTAGATGCTTGGTTGTAGTGCATTATACATGAAGATCACTGTAATGGCATAGAGCAGTGATGGCAAATCTTTTTTCCCTTGGGTGCCGAAAGCATGTGCACACACACTGTCATGCCTGCGCGAGTGCCCACATCTATAATTCAATCCCTGGGGAGGGCGAAAATTTCCTCCCCTGCCCCTCTGGAGACCAGAAACAGCCCATTTCCTAACTTCTGGTGGGCCCGTTTTTCACCTTCTCCAGAGGCTTCTCTGGGGCCTGGGGAGGGCAAAAATGCTCTCCCCCATCCCCTCAGAGGCCTTCCGGAAGCCGGAAATGCCCTCCCAGAGCCTCCATGTGAGCTGAAAATCAGTTGGCCAGTGTGCACATGGGTGCTGGAGCTGAGCTAAGGCAACAACAGCTCATGTGCTGGCAGATATGGCTCTGTGTGCATCTGTGGCACCCATGCCATAGGTTCGCCATCACTGGCATATTCTTTATAATGTTCTATAGTTCGGAGATTTATTGTGCCAAAGCATGTCCGTTATAATGAAAACTTGTGGTCTATATTGAATACATTGTTATAAATCAGATCGGTACTAGAGAGCAGGGAGCAAGTTGAACATTTGTTTCCATATCTTTAAAGACTACACTCCATATCCTTAAAGGCTATATCCAATATTTATTGAATGTACTTTCATTGTGCAATAGACATTCCTGGTTCTCCCCTGCCCCGGTATAAAATCAACTTTAGTGGATGTCCTTGATATTACAGTGATTCCTCGCCACTTCGCAGTTCACCGTTTGCAGCTTCGGTGCATTGCGGGGTTTTGGGCAGCACACTCTTGATATCTCCCCCCCCCCGATCCTAAAGCAGCCTCTTCCGCTAAGGGGGAAATTAAAAGGCCCCAACCACAATGGGGCAGGGCAGGAGGCCATCACCCGGCGTGCCCTTGGGGAGCTGTGCCTCCTTGCCTCGCCTCGCCTCCCCGCAGCAGAGGCCACCTTCTCCCCCAGCCCAGTGCCTGGCCGGCCCTCCCTGAGCGCACGCGGAGCGACATATCTGAATGAGACACCAGGATGTGACACACACCCCACTGACGCTGCTTGCCCCTCCACCGCCCGCCCCTAGCCCAGCCAAACAGGGAGCGCAAGAAGAGCCAAGCCCGCTATCAGCAGCAGAAAAGTATCGTGCTAGCCTGAATTTGATCTGGATACTGACCTATACAAGAACATTGTTTTACAAAAGGATTTCCAACAAATCAAAGAGCTGAAGTGGTAGAAGTGCATAGGTCAAAGGATAATTTCACTCAGCTTACCTTTGCCTTTTTTCTGGGATATTTCCTATATCCTACCTTATTTACTAACCTGATGTGAGTTCAGTGGATAATTTCTTGCAGTTGCTGGTTTTCTGTGTAATTGTTTTAAATTAAAATATTTTTTTCAAATCACAGAGTTGGCATGCACAGGTGATGATGTCCCTGTAAATATATTGTTACTATAGATGCCATATTCTTTATCACATCACAATACAACAATCCCTCGTTTTTCGCGGGGGCTGCGTTCCAAGACCATCATGAAAAACTAATTTCCGTGAAGTAGAGGAAATATTTTTTTTAATGTATTTAACGAGTACAGTATTAGGACTTTTAAAACCCACCCTTTGCATTAAACAGTCATTCTATAATGTTTCTCAGCTGGAACTATATGTGATATCATACCAGTTTCTTTAATAGAGTACATTAGTACTGTAGAAGAATTTTATTAATTTTTAATGGATTTAAAATTTTCAATGGATTTAATAGATTTAAGCCCCCTTTGAAAACCCATGAAGTAGCGAATCCGCAAAAGATGAACCGCGAAGTAGCGAGGGATTACTGTATTTGAAAACTGGTACTATACACATTTCTCCCCCTGCTAACACAGTTGTCCTGCTTGCATCTTTGAAAAATGTTTGCAGTTGAAAAAACTCCACACTGCCATTGGTTATGTTATAGGAGAGCAGAATTGATTGAAACAGAATATATGAAAATGATTTTCTACTTGCGCAGAGTATTATTGGATCCAAACCAATACAAACAGTATGCAAAATAAATCAACAGTTATACACCTTTAATGTATAAATGTGAAAACAGAAAATTAAAAATTTCATGACTTTATATGCCTCTTCTGGGATAACTTGGGGAGAAGGAAGCATCTATATTTTTTTGTTCTTTTAACCAATTTTATACTGGATTTGGAGTATGGTGAGAAAAATTAACGCCATTTAATTTTTAAAGTCATTTCAGTTGTTGCTTGAATACTGGAAAGCAGTTTTCTCCAACCTTGGTACCTGCAGATTTATGATTTACAAATCCCAAAATTCCTCAGGTGGTTTGATCTGATATTTTAGGGAGCTAAATCCAATGTTAATTAGGAAAGGTTGGTCTACAGTTTCATGGTTCATGAACGCTTTAACTGCAAAATCTCCTCTCTCCATTTAAATAAGAACTTAATGCTTCAGAACTCTTGCTGTGACTTGATTAAAGTATTTAGACAATTACCGTAAGTGTTTTTTATTAGGACAACCTGGTGTACCCAAATATGGGACAAAGTATACTACTTCCGCTTTCACCCTTTCAGCCCCAATCCAAGAGCCTTTGCAGGGAGGCTTTCACAACAAACTATTTTTGTACTGAATTCATATTTACTGACCAAGAAATAAAGGGAGACTACTATAGATTTATTTTAAGCTATTTAGCTCTCGTCCGCTAGCCATAGTCTTCTGGGATTCAAACCCGAGCTACTTACATATTAGGTAGATTAACCTAACCTGTAAGCACACACTCTCCTCGCTTTGTTGTCTACACCAGGGAAGAGATTTTTTTTTTTTTATCAGGCCACCTGGTCTACCCAAATATGGGACAAAGCATACTGCTTCTCCTTTCGCTTTTTCCACCCAAATCCAGGAGCCTTCGCAGGGAGGCTCAGCAACAGGGATAGTTTTGGTGCTATCCCTTGCTAATGCAATCTTAAGAATTGTTTGAAAGCCAAATTTCTTAAGTGAAAATATTTAAAAAGTGACTGCCAAAACAATGGAATTGTTCATCCCAATCTAAATTATTTGAGGCAAATTTAATGTTTTTATTATGAAATAATATCAATGTACATAATTGCAAATAACATTGGGAATATTTTTTATTAACTATCTAATTAGTTGCTGACCTTTGATTTGTTACTTACTCATTTTTTCATAAAGCACTTCTTACAAGTAATAAAACTGCATGCAGTTTCCATATCCCATAAAACCAAAACCATAAACCTCACTACAAAATAGGCTCAGTTTTAGAACATGTAACCTTTTAATCGAAAGGAAAAAGTTTACAAGTACAATATGAAATGCATATTACATATTCTGTAATAGCAGATAAATATTAATGCATTTAATATTGTTATTGCATCTGGGTTTCAGTTGTTACAATAATTGGAAATGAAAGGACAATAAATGGCTGAAAAAAAGAAGCAGTGGGAAGAAATCTTAAAATACCCTGTATGTATATCATAATACTTTTCAAAGCAATACTTACGTAGATTGCTGTGACTTTCCACAATTTCAAGATAATGTTTACCTTTTAGATTACTTTTTACAATGGTACATTCAAGCCTATTTGACTGTTTTTCAGTATGGGCATTTTCACAGGAGATTCCTATACAGTGAACCCTCGAGTTTCGCGTCCTCAAGGATCGCGAAAGGGCTATTTCGCTAGTTTTCAACCCGGAAGTAAACTCCATCATCTGCGCATGCGTGCCCTTCCACGCATGCGTAGATGGTGGAGTTTCCCCGCCGGGCAGAGGCTTCCCTGGGTCTTCCCCCTCTTGCCCCGTAAGACCCCAGCGGCGGTGGGCTGGAGCGCGAGCTTGGGGCAGCCTAGCTCCGCTTCCCAGCTGGGAAGCGGAGCCGGCAACGCGCGCGCGCTTGGGGAAACCCCAGATCCGCTCCCCAGCTGGGGAGCAGCCCCAGCAACGCGCGCGCGCTTGGGGCAGCCTAGCTTCGCTTCCCAGCTGGGAAGCGGAGCCGGCAACGCGCGCGCGCTTGGGGAAACCCCAGATCCGCTCCCCAGCTGGGGAGCAGCCCCAGCAACGCGCGCGCGCTTGGGGAAACCCCAGATCCGCTCCCCAGCTGGGGAGCAGCCCCAGCAACGCGCGCGAGCTTGGGGCAGCCTAGCTTCGCTTCCCAGCTGGGAAGCGGAGCCGGCAACGCGCGCGCGCTTGGGGAAACCCCAGATCCGCTCCCCAGCTGGGAAGCGGCCCCAGCAACTCGCGCGCGCTTGGGGAAACCCCAGATCCGCTCCCCAGCTGGGGAGCAGCCCCAGCAACGCGCGCGCGCTTGGGGAAACCCCAGATCCGCTCCCCAGCTGGGGAGCAGCCCCAGCAACGCGCGCGAGCTTGGGGCAGCCTAGCTTCGCTTCCCAGCTGGGAAGCGGAGCCGGCAACGCGCGCGCGCTTGGGGAAACCCCAGATCCGCTCCCCAGCTGGGAAGCGGCCCCAGCAACTCGCGCGCGCTTGGGGAAACCCCAGATCCGCTCCCCAGCTGGGGAGCGGCCCCAGCAACGCGCTGCGGCGGTGGAAGTAAAAACACCATCTGCACATGCGCAGATGGTGTTTTTACTTCCGCACCGCTACTTCGCGAAAAATCGATCATCGCTTGGGGTCCTGGAACGGAACCCTCGCGATGATCGAGGGTTCACTGTATATGGGTTTAGACTAGAGAGTTGCTTTCTACATTTCAGCTTGGATACTGTTTGGTCTGAAGGCAAAGATACTAGCTACTCATAGTGTATTTTGAATACAGCTTTTCTCAGCATATTAGAGGAAGCAGAGGAAAGAGATTCATCTTTGCACATCCTTCACCGCCTCTTCCTGCATAGAAATTTAGTACTCTGAGCACAGAAAAGCACATGTGACTTTCAGCCACGTTTGGAAGTATGAATTGCTTCTTTGCACTAACTTCTTGCATCATAGTCTTTCCCTTCCCTTTTACTTCCTGTCTCTGACAAACATCAGTAATAAGAACTGAATGACACAGTAACAGAAAGTGTTGTTATTCTACATATTCAGTTGTTCGTATTTTAGAAGGTGAAATACTTAAATTGCCTTTAACCTGCGGCAAACAACTGGATTAAAAAAAAGCAACTACTTAAAATGTACCTGCTGATCAGTTATATTTTAAGCAGTTGCCTTTTTTTAATCCAGTTGTTTTAGTATGTATGTACAGTGGTCCCTCGATCATCGCGAGGGTTCCGTTCCAGGACCCCAAGCGATGATCGATTTTTCGCGAAGTAGCGGTGCGGAAGTAAAAACACCATCTGCGCATGCGCAGATGGTGTTTTTACTTCCACCGCCGCCCGCCCTTCGCCCGCCCACCCCGTTGCTCGCGCCTGGGGTTTCCCCGCGCGCGTGCCGCCCGCCCGCCCACGCTGTTGCTGGGGCCGCTTCCCAGCTGGGAAGCGGAGCTGGGATGTCCCCAAGCGCGCGCGCGTTGCTGGGGCCGCTTCCCAGTTGGGAAGCGGAGCTGGGGTGTCCCCGCGCGTGCCGCCCGCCCGCCCACGCCGTTGCTCGCGCCGCCGCTGGGGTCTTACCGGGGCAAGAGGGGGAAGACCCAGGGAAGCCGCCCAGCAGCTTATCTGCCCGGCGGGAAACTCCACCATCTACGCATGCGTGGCCATAGAAAAAAGGCACGCATGCGCAGATGGTGGAGTTTACTTCCGGGTTGAAAACTCGCGATATAGCCCTTTCGCGATGCTCGAGGACGCGAAACTCGAGGGATCACTGTATACACACAAACAGACATGCATATACATAAACATACAATAAATAAATTAGGTTTGTACGTGGTAGTAATTACAAATGATTTTGAATAGTGTATACATGTACATTCTTTTCAGTAAGAAAAGTTAAAACAATATATATTCATATAGATGCTTTTAGCATGGACATATCTGAAATAAGAGCTTTAAAAATATACAGTAAGGTAAAGGTTTCCTTGCATATGTGTGCTAGTCATTTGGTGCTCAACTCCATTTCAATGCCGAAGAGCCAGTGCTGTCCGAAGATGTCTTCATGGTCGTGTGATCAGCATGACTCAATGCCGAAGGCGCACATAGCGCTTTTACTTTTCCACCAAAGTGGTCCCTATTTTTCTACTAGTATTTTTACGTGCTTTCAAACTGCTAGGTTGCAGAAGCTGAGACAAGTAATGGGAGCTCACCCTATTAGTGGCGCTAGGGTTTCTAACCGCTGAACTGCCAACCTTCTAATCAACAAGCTCATCATCTTAGCCACTGAGCCACCATGCCCTTTATCTATACAGTATTCGATACTATATTACTACTAGTGTAAATGTGGTAATGTAGATCAAATTTTAAGCTACTTCAGTTCACTTTTTAATCCAGTCATCTTCCTTCCTGCCCAATAATTGCGTTCCTTAAATTGTACTGGGCTCACCAAACACAAAGACAATATTTGTCAGTTTTATATTTCCTTGTCACTTATCAACTGTGGTTTGTGAAAATCAGAATAAGAGGATCCCTCATCTCAGTGGCACAGTAGGGATGTTCCATGAGGAGAGGGAAGTTCTTGATAGGAAGAGAGAATCTCTAGATCCTAAGATAATTTATGCCTTAGTTAATTACCATTTGGATCACTATAACATGCTGTGGATCAGGGGTCCCCAACCTCCGAGCTGTGTCCCACTACCAGGCTGTGGCTGATTTGGACCTGGACCATGCAAATCTACAAGGGTCCAATCATACAAGCCACTTCCTCTCCACCCCTCCACCCGTCCGGGCCATTAAGCCATAAAGATTAGGGAACACTTCTCTAGATAGAGCTATGTTGAAGAACATGTAGAAGTTGCGGGTGGCCCAGAATGTAGTGGCATGAACAATTTGGGATGTTTCTTGTTACATTCATGTACACTTCTATTCCATAAGCTGCATTGCCTCCCAGTAGACGTCTTGTGCAGGTGTCACCTATAAAGTTGTACTTGGCATGGACCAAGCTATTTGCAGGGGATACCATGTTTCTCCCACTGCCTTCCCACCAGATACAGTAGACTGGAGGCTGGAAATGGCCTGTTTCCCAACTTCTGGTGGGCCCTGTAGGCTTGTGTTTCACCCTCCCCAGGCTCCAAAGGCTTCCCTGAAGCCAGTGGAGGGTAAAAACGTCCTCCATCCCCCCAGAGGCTCTCTGAAAGCCAAAAACACCCTCCCAGAGCCTCTGTGTGAGCCAAAAATCAGCTGAATGGCACACATGTGTGCGTAGGAGCTGAGCTAGGGCAGCGGCTCGCATGTCAGGACATATGGCTCCGCGTGCCTCCTGTGGCACCTGTGCCATAGGTTCGCTATCACTAATATAGGACATGGGAAAAAGAAGAAAAAGATGCAACAGGACTATATCAGAATAATTTCAAAGGTTGACAATTTTTGGCTGAGATAATCTTTTCCCAGCCTTTTAGATGATACTAGTTTGAAACAGCTTGTCACCAGATTTGCCACTGGACTAAACCACATTGATTCTTATCTTCACAAATTAGCTAAGAACAATCATTTCAATTCTAGTTCAAATTTTTCTTTCTTTCTTTCTTTTTTTTGCAAATGCTCAGTTTCTTTTCAGAATGTCACGCAAACACAGGAAATGTTAAAAGAGGAAATATACAACGTAAGCAAAAATAGCATGACCATTTGCTAATTATTTAGTTGCATTCCTACTGAAGTAGAATAATATACCGTATTTTTCGGAGTATAAGACTCAGCACAGTACAGTGGAACCTCAACATACGAGCAGCTCTACTTGCGAGCAACTCGAGATAAGAGCTTGGGAGGGAGCGTCATTTCCGTTCGCCTCCCGAGCTCACATCCGGGATACGAGCCACGCCTCCCTGACTCTTTCGGCGAAGGAAGGAAGGCAAGGAAGCGCCCGGCTCCTCTCTGCTCCTAGTATCCCACTTGGTAAGCATTCGCTTGGCTTCTGCTTGGGGGTGGGGAGGGCCGTCCCCGCTTTAGGAGCAGCAAAGAAGCCACGCGCCGGTTTTGAAAGATCGGAGCCAGCATGGAAAGCTTCCCCAGGCTGGCTCCGATCTTTTAGAACACATGCGCGGCTTTTCCGCTGACTCCTAAAGCGGGGAAGTTCGCCAGGAGTCAGCAAAGAAGCCGCGCGTGTGTTTTAAAACATCGGAGCCGGCATGGGGAGGCTTTCAATCAGCCCCCGAGTCCGGGTTGGGGGCTCGGGGGCTGATTGAAAGCCTCCCCATGCCGGCTCCGATGTTTTAAAACACACGCGCGGCTTCTTTGCTGACTCCTGGCGAACTTCCCCGCTTCAGCCGACGTCTTTTCCCCTCAGCCCTCGGGCTTGCACGCATTAATCGCTTTTACATTGTTTCCTATGGGAAACAATGTTTCGGCATACGAGCTTTTCGACGTGCGAGCCTCCTTCCGGAACCAATTAATTTCGTACGTCGGGGTTCCACTGTATAAGATGCACCTTAGTTTGGGGGGAGGAAAGCAAGCGGGGGAATTCTGCCTTGGTCCTTAGCCTGGTCAGCTTCAGCACATTAGTTCGCTGGTTGTGAATACATGCTTCAACTTTTCAGTGTTTAACTTTAATTTTATATACCTTGTACTGTATATGCTGATATTGTACTGTACATTGCTGATGTATGCTGATATCGCATTGTACTGTACATTGTACAAAGTCCCTTTCTGAAGGAAATGGGCAGCCTAGAATACAATACAATACAGATATTTTCCTAATGTTCTGCTATAGTTATTTCTAACTTCCTCTAACAATTATCTTCATATATTTTTAAAAAAATCTTACCACTCCATTCTGAAGGTCAAGGGTACTTCTTCCCTAGTCCAAAGGTAATAAGATGCAGAGGGGAAAAAACCATCCAAAATACATTTTCCCATAGTGTTGGTTTAATGAAGTACAGTAGCTTTTCTGTAATGGGTTACTGATGTGAGTTGAATGTTCTGCTCTTACAAGATCTTACTTTATTTAGACATGCATTTACAAAGACAAAAAGACAAAACTATAATGAATTAATATAAAATAGTATAGCTCGTTAAAATATAGTATGCAATAAAATGACAGACAGAACCGAAAGCCTCTACATTTTACCCATTAAAACCAATTCATTCTAACCCCAAAGCCTGGGTAAAGAGATAGGACATACCTAACACCTAAAAGTGTGCAGGTTTGGAGTTTACTTTAAGCCTGGGGTAGAATTATTCCAAAGGGCAGAGATCCTTTGCAGCAACTTACATTTTTTTCGGCTTTTTTCCATAGGCAATACTCATTGTCTGTTGCAATCTTCTCCATTCTGGCTTTGTATGCATTTCTTCTTAAGGCTTGGTCTTCTCCAGCCAAAAGGTCCCCTGGTCTTCAACTTTCTTGGTCTGAGCCATTGCCAGGTCTTAATGTCTAGTTTCCCCACTTTTTTCTTTTTTTAAATGTGCTGGACATGTAATGATTTGTCTTTTTTTGCTTTAATTTTGTTTTTCATTTGTCTTTCTTGTAAGCCAGTTTGGTCTCTCCAGTAGTCAGTAAGCCTTCCTTGTATACTAAATTCACTGCATCTTTTTCATTGTCCTTCAGATATTCTTTCCAAAACCCTTTGTTCTTCTTCAACCATGTGATGTACTTGCAAAATTCTAAGCCTACTTATTTGCCTTTTGTAGGCATAGTCTATCAATGTCATTGCGAGGATGAAGGGCATGATTCATTGGGGGGGGGGGGAGGAATTTTTTTAAAAAATTCTCCATACAAACTTTTTCAATACATTTGGAAATATTTTCACATTATAATAAAATAGTATCTAATTAGTACTTATTTATTAATTAATCTCTCCCCCAAAAATATTAGTTCCAAATTAATTACTTCCGGTAATCCAACCCCCCAAACTTTGACCTCTAATTTTGTCATCTAGATATCTAATTTTCTTCTCCCCCCCCCAACCTTGACCTCTGATTTTGTCATCTAGGTATCTAATTTTCTTCTAATTGGATTCTAGCTTAATTTCCTTTAAAACCTTTTAAAATTAATATCTTTCTCCTTTAATACTTCAAATACGCCATAGTGCCTACTCCTACATTTTATGTATTTTCTCAAAACCCTTACAAGAAAGAAAACTTTATCCACTACAAACAGTAGCAAAGAAAGGAAATTATAATTCAAAAAAGAAAGAGGAAGAAAAAAGAAAAGAAAAAGAGAAAAAAGAATGAACAAAATAAACAAAAAGAAAAACCAAACTCTATTATTATAGGAATATGAAAACAATATAAAAATTAACCAAACCATTATTTTAAATCTTCGATAAATAATCATCTTTTATTATAATCATATTTCATTCCAAATCATAATCAATTAATATTCAAATGTTTATCAATTAATTGTCATTATCACAATAATTTCAGTAATCCAATGATTAAATATTTCTATCTATTTCTGTATAATTCTATACTTCAATAAAATTTAATGACTTGAAATACATCTTAAAAATATCATCTAATAAATCTAGCTACATCATTTCATAGTTGATGATGATGATGGTGATAATAATAATAATAATAATAATAATAATAATAATAATAATAATAGAATGCATTGTGATATTAAATAAATATTAACTCCTTTATCACTGTATCAAAGAACCAGCATTTGGATAACTGAACTAAAATATTTGGTTCAACTTTCTTCATTTGCAGTTGCAACGAAAAGCACATTCATTATACAGCTTGTTTGCAAAATAACATACTTGCTGAATATGAATTAGTTTGCGTAACAGTGAGCATCTGTAGTTTACTCAAATTTCTCAACTGGAAAAGTGGTGGTGGGGAATTGGGACCTGTAACTGAACTTGGCTCTGGATAGCACTGATGAATTCAACAAAAGAACAGATGCCCCATGATTATTCAGAAACATTGGCAAAAGACCAGCCAAGAGAATTTAGTAAAGGCCTATTTTAATGTTCCAAAGATACAAGGAAGACTGCTTTACAGACTTAAATGTACTAAAATCCAAACAAGTTTCAGAACTAGAATTAGATAGAGAACATAATGCTGATTGGCTTACACAACACAGAAATACAAATAGCAGTTTATTTGTGCATGTTTTATTCAACAATTTGATCAGAACAAGAGATACTGTACTAAGAAAAAAGACAAAATTAGCTGATCAAATCTAAATAATGTGTTGGGCACACATGTGAATTTTAGTTACATATGATAAACAGAACATATAAAAACTGTATGATAAAATGAATGTAAATTTTAAAGAAATAGTTACAATATGACAATGGGAAGAATTATGGATCAAATCTAAAAAATGTACATCAAGTTATAATTTAAAAAGAAAATTGATACAAAATGTTCTACAAATCCTACACAATTTTATTAATATTATCTAAGCTTGATACAGTAATAAGGGTTGGAAATGCCATGAAAAACAGCAATACCCCAAAGTATTCAAAAGGTGTCATGTAGTACAATGCAGAAAAAAATAAAGCACTTAGAATCAGGCTTGTAATTCTAAGGTTGGAATGACTCTGACAGATCCCAGGAACATCATCAGAGCTCTCTGTCCACAAGAGCAAAGTGATAAGAACAGTTAAGAGTCTATGCAGAACCCTTGAACACCTCCAGTAGAACCACCCAGATTTAGGGAGACACAGACAGTTTGAGATTTTTTTAAACTGTATACAGTGGTCCCTCGAGTTTCGCGATCTCGATCTTCGCGAAACGCTATATCGCGAGTTTTCAACCCGGAAGTAAACTCCACCATCTGTGCATGCGTGCCCTTCCACGCATGCGTAGATGGTGGAGTTTCCCCGCCGGGCAGAGGCTTCCCTGGGTCTTCCCCCTCTTGCCCCGGTAAGGCGCGAGCAATGGCGTGGGCGGGTGGGCGGCACACGCGCGGGGAAACCCCAGGGCCGCTTCTCAGCTGAGAAGCGGCCCCAGCAACAGCGCGGGGGGCGGGCGGCACGCGCGCGCGGGGGGAAACCCCAGGGCTGCTTCTCAGCTGAGAAGCGGCCCCAGCAACAGCGTGGGGGGGCGGGCGGCACGCGCGCGCGCGGGGAAACCCCAGGGCTGCTTCTCAGCTGAGAAGCGGCCCCAGCAACAGCGTGGGGGGGCGGGCGGCACGCGCGCGCGCGGGGAAACCCCAGGGCTGCTTCTCAGCTGAGAAGCGGCCCCAGCAACAGCGTGGGGGGGCGGGCGGCACGCGCGCGCGCGGGGAAACCCCAGGGCTGCTTCTCAGCTGAGAAGCGGCCCCAGCAACAGCGTGGGGGGGCGGGCGGCACGCGCGCGCGCGGGGAAACCCCAGGGCTGCTTCTCAGCTGAAAAGCGGCCCCAGCAACAGCGTGGGGGGGCGGGCGGCGCGCGCGCGCGCGGGGAAACCCCAGGGCTGCTTCTCAGCTGAGAAGCGGCCCCAGCAACAGCGTGGGGGGGCGGGCGGCGCGCGCGGGCGCGGGGAAACCCCAGGGCTGCTTCTCAGCTGAGAAGCGGCCCCAGCAACAGCGTGGGGGGGCGGGCGGCACGCGCGCGCGCGGGGAAACCCCAGGGCTGCTTCTCAGCTGAGAAGCGGCCCCAGCAACAGCGCGGGGGGTGGGCGGCACGTGCGCGCGGGGGGGAAACCCCAGGGCCGCTTCTCAGCTGAGAAGCGGCCCCAGCAACAGCGCGGGGGGTGGGCGGCACGCGCGCGTGGGGGGGAAACCCCAGGGCCGCTTCTCAGCTGAGAAGCGGCCCCAGCAACAGCGCGGGGGGTGGGCGGCACGCGCGCGGGGGGGGAAAACCCCAGGGCAGCTTCTCAGCTGAGAAGCGGCCCCAGCAACAGCGCGGGGGGTGGGCGGCACGCGCGCGGGGGGGGGGAACCCCAGGGCAGCTTCTCAGCTGAGAAGCGGCCCCAGCAACAGCGCGGGGGGTGGGCGGCACGCGCGCGCGCGGGGGGGAAACCCCAGGGCCGCTTCTCAGCTGAGAAGCGGCCCCAGCAACAGCGCGGGGGGTGGGCGGCACGCGCGCGCGGGGGGGAAACCCCAGGGCCGCTTCTCAGCTGAGAAGCGGCCCCAGCAACAGCGCGGGGGGTGGGCGGCACGCGCGCGCGGGGGGGAAACCCCAGGGCCGCTTCTCAGCTGAGAAGCGGCCCCAGCAACAGCGCGGGGGGTGGGCGGCACGCGCGCGCGGGGGGGAAACCCCAGGGCCGCTTCTCAGCTGAGAAGCGGCCCCAGCAACAGCGCGGGGGGTGGGCGGCACGCGCGCGGGGGGGGGGGAACCCCAGGGCAGCTTCTCAGCTGAGAAGCGGCCCCAGCAACAGCGCGGGGGGTGGGCGGCACGCGCGCGCGGGGGGGAAACCCCAGGGCCGCTTCTCAGCTGAGAAGCGGCCCCAGCAACAGCGCGGGGGGTGGGCGGCACGCGCGCGCGGGGGGGAAACCCCAGGGCCGCTTCTCAGCTGAGAAGCGGCCCCAGCAACAGCGCGGGGGGTGGGCGGCACGCGCGCGCGGGGGGAAACCCCAGGGCCGCTTCTCAGCTGAGAAGCGGCCCCAGCAACAGCGCGGGGGGTGGGCGGCACGCGCGCGCGGGGGGGGAAACCCCAGGGCCGCTTCTCAGCTGAGAAGCGGCCCCAGCAACAGCGCGGGGGGGGGGGCGGGCGGCACGCGCGCGGACAAGCAGCAGCAGCGAGGCGGCGGGGAAACCCAATCTTCGGCTCCTCGCTGCTGCGGTGGAAATAAAAAAACCATCTGCGCATGCGCAGATGGTGTTTTTACTTCCGCACCGCTACTTCGCGACAAATCGATCATCGCGAGGGGTCCTGGAACGGAACCCTCGCGATGATCGAGGGACCACTGTATCTTCCAAGTCCCCAATCAAATATTCAGGGAATTGTATCTTTTCCCATAGTAGGTGGAGCTATCATTCCATGATGGGTTGACTTTGTCAATCAGTGAGGGAATGAGTCTGTTTTAAAGTCAATTCTGCTTCTGTCTCCGTGGCCCACTTTTGACTCAGTCCTTGCACCTGGCAGGACGTGTGTTCAGTGTCATGCACGATAGCTCCATTTACTATCAATTGACAGGATCAGAATTTCACTTTACATTGTGACAGTGATCTAAATTGCCTTCAACTTGTTTTCATCCTCCTCCAATACCATCTTCATATCTAGGCTCCCGAGGTAGAAGCACCAAAGCACAAGAGCCTTGGCCCAGCCCCTGCCTGAGACCACCGGCCGTTCATTTTAAATTTAAATTCTAATTCACATCCTCTCCAGTTCCTACTTTAGGTCCTGGTACTTATCCAGCTTTTCATATTCCTTTCCGATGTTGCTTTACTTGGCACCACTATATATCATCATTGCTGTCTTTTGGTCCTTGTCTCCTGCCATGAAAACTGTTGGTTGGCCAGTATCTATCTGCCTGTATGATGCTGGAAGTCACACAGGATCCTAGCCTTGTTATTCTCCATTATTTTTCCAACTTCTGGTGGGCCCTGTAGGCTTGTGTTTCAAAGGCTTCCCTGGAGCTGAAGCAGGGTAAAAACACCCTCATCTTTGTATTGGCCAGTCTGGATTGGAGACTACTGCTTGCAGCTGGTTCACTGATGCTACTAGGCAGTTTCTTTAGCCAGCAGGTGTACAACTCTTCATGATCTTTACCCATTGTTAGATGTTTAGTACTGTAATGGTGACTGGCTCCTGTTCTGGAAGATTGCTGTTGCCTTTTCTCATATCCTGTAGCCACTTTGCATTGGTGTTATGTCTTTTCTTTATTTCTTCTGTTTTTTCCACTACTGCCAGTTTTTCATGTTGATGGCTGCACACAACAATGTGTTGCACTACAATTGGGAGCATACCTTGGGTGTTTTTTTTGAGAACAGGGCACTTATCTTCATGACTTCTTCTAGTACAGTGGTACCTCTACTTAAGAACTTTTCTAGAGAAGAACCGGGTGTTCAAGATTTTTTTGCCTCTACTTAGGAACCCGAGCCCAGAAACATTTTCCAGGAAATTTGAGAGCGGCACGAAAGTCCAGCCAGTTTCCTGCCATTTCCCTTTAATCCTAGCCATCTGGGTTGCCAGAGGAGCCTTTTGGTGGCGCTTAAGGAGGCTTTGGCAATCCAGAGCGAACGAAGCATTTTCCTTTCTCTGGGCTCTTGGACAGGGAATAAACCTCTGTCAGTGCCCAGAGAGAAGAAACGCTCCCTTCGCCCTGGGCAGCCGAGAAGTCACCATAGCAAAGGAAATGCGCCGGCTATAATACGAGCGAGCAAGCGAGAGGAGAGGATAGCCCTTCAGCATGGGAAGGAAGAGGAAGCAGCTAGCAGCAGCAGCAGCCAGTGTATGGGAGGCAGTGTATGCGGGACAGCCTCTCGCCGGGTGTATTGGAGGTGCATGCTCTTCCTCGCCACCTCTTTTTTTTTTTTTAAGCCTTAAAAGTTTTGGATTTTTTTGATTCGCCTCACTGTCTTCCTTCGGCAGAGACTCTCCTCCTCCTCCTCTTCTTCCTCCTCCTCCTCCCACCCAAATTCCAAGCTTTTCTTTCTTTCCTAATGGGTTTGCACGCATTATTTGCTTTTACATTGATTCCTATGGGAAAAATTGCTTCTACTTAATAACCTGGTCACGGAACGAATTAAGTTCTTAAGTAGAGATCCCACTGTATATCTCTTTTACTTGGTAGCCAGTAAGATCAGCCTTTATTTAGCAGTTTCAGGGGCTTCAGAGGGAGTCAGGCCATTGTATTTTTTTTTTAAGTAGCTATGTGGAGGGTACATGATGTATGCATTGGAACCATTCTTTTTAAATTTATTTTCTGTGTATGTTCTCTCTCTGTGTAAACTAGAAACTTCAGCAAATTTAAATAGGAAAGGTTCCCATACATACAATATATCATGCAGCATGGCAAATATAATTATTTACAGTTCGGTTAAGGGGACTTAATGTCTACAATATTGTAAATTAGCAGACATATAAAATGGGGGAAATTAGAAACTCAATGGTTCTTTTTCTTTTTAAATTACTTTTTGGTTTTCTTGTGAAGTTTTTTTAATTAACCTGTTAGCTATAGGTAGAGATAAAGATGCACATACACCACTGCAGGTATTCCTCAAGTTACTATCACAATTGAGCTCAAAATTTATGTTCTAAGTGAAACATGTGTTAAGCGAGTGTTCCCCATTTTATGACTGAATCATTACAGTTGTTAAGTTAGTAACCTGGTTGTTCAGTGAATCTGGCTTCCCCATTGATTTTGCTTGTCAGAAAGTTGATCACAAGACCCTGGGACTCTGCAACCGTCATAAATATGAGTCATTGCCAAGCTTCTAAATTTTGACCACCTGACTATGGGGAAGGGATGCTGCAATGGTCATAAGTGTGAAAAACAGTCATAAGTAACTTTTCAATGTTGAATGATCACTAAATGAATTGTTGTAAGTCGAGGACTATCTGAAATTATTTTTTGGGGGTATTTCTGTTCAGTTTAACTCATCTTGTCATTATCATATTAAACTCCAGCACTAAGTACTCAAGTGAAGACCAAAACCTTCATTGCTCAGAGTCGCTTTGTAAGGGAGACAGGATGGCACAATAAACATGATGCAATCTGCAGCAGCTTCTTTTATCTAATAGTATGTCCAATTTCAGATTTTTTAAAAAATCAAATAATTTAAGATAGTAATTCAGACATCCTAAATTGTAATTACAGATAGTTCTTCAGTTATTGAAATTTCCATTGCAAATCAATGCAGTTGTAGAATGCAAGGCTAGTAGATTACATTAGCTAGCAATGGAAGTTCTAGTTGCCATAATAACTACAGGACTGGACAGGTATTTAAGCAAGAATCTTAGGTGACCATGACAGGAAGAGGTGGTAGTCCCAGGCGGGTAAGAGTTATGGATAGGTAGGCAATGCTGTGGGTGAGCTCTACTCAAGACAGGTGGGCAGGTGCTATGAGCAGGTGGGGCAGGGCAGGTATTATGTAAGTAAGATTTACAGATGCCTAATACATAGCACCCTGGTTACAAGTTTTGCTTTCTGACAGATGTGTATTCTGTGATTGACCAAGACCTCTTAATAGACATTTTATTAAGGAGCCATGGTGGCAGTGGTTAGAATGCAATATTGAAGGCTAATTCTGCTAACTGCCAGCGACTGGCTCAAGGTTCACTCAGCCTTCCATCTTTCAGAGGTCAGTAAAATGAGGACTTAGATAGTTGGGGCCAATATGCTGACTCTGTAAACTGCTTAGAGAAGGCTGTAAAGCACTATGAAGTAGTATATAAGTCTAAGTGCTATTGTTATTACTATCACTATGGCTAAAGTGCTGTAACATATTGAAAATCAAAATATACTAATGACCGAAAAGTTACATATATTCCTGTTGTAAAATATATTTTTCCTTTGTTTTTCTTCTTTCATTTAATTGTATCTGATTCTCAGAGACTGCCTGAACAAGTCTCTGTAGCTTTCTTGGCAAGGTTTTTCAGACGTTGGCTAGAACTCATGGTCACCCAAATGTTAATAATGATTGTTGGAATGCTGTGGCTGTTGTGCAAGGACCAGTTGTAAATCCCTTTGTCAGTGGTATTGTAACTTTGAATAGTCATTAAATAGTTGTAAGTCAAAGACTACCTGTCAAGAGATAGAGGACCTGAAATAACTTTCCTCCTGCATCTTCCAGACTGCATTAAAGTACTGTATTTTTCAGAGTGTAAGATGCATCTTAGTTTTGGGGGAGAACAAGGAAAAAAATTCTGCCTCTGCCTCCTAGCAATTTGCCTCCCAGCAAACAGCAGATGATGACCTACAAGGTCCATTCCAACTCAAATAAATAAATAAATATACACTGTTTGCTGTGTATTTCTGTGCGTGTGTGCCTGACCCATAGAAATAGCAAAGAATTGGAGAAATGTACATTATGGCAGTATATTAATGCCGGAAAGGTTTCTTAAATGTCACACTAACTCCTCCCAAATAGATCTACTCCAAACATGGCTAAGTCAAACTCAGCTGCTTTATTTTAATACTAAAACAGGACACTTGCATTTCAGACTATACTTATACTGTTAAAATTGGTGTGGATTTCTGGAAGTATAATTATTCTCTGCTATTTAAAAGAAGATATAATAGCACTGGGCCTCTTCAAACATTTATTTTAAAAAGCTTCTTCATTTTGTTGTCTAGAACAATAATAAAGCAGTCTAAAAAATTAGTCTAATAATTTGAACATTCTACAGACATTTAGTTATTGATTTACTTCCTTGCATCCAGTTCAGCAGAAAATAAAAAAAATTAATTGTCCAGCCATTAATTAATTGCCTTCTTACGCTTTTAGTTTATCACATGGCCAGCCAAATCAGCTAAGAGTTGGGAAAGTGACAACGAATTGCTTGGCTTTACAGGCTGTTCTGTTTGCTGCAAGGTGAATTGCTGGGAGGCAGAGGCCAAAGGGTAGGGGTGGCTGGGTGGAGCTACGTTTGGTGTATAAGATACACCCAAGTTTTCACCCTCTTGGGGGATAAAAGGTTGCGTCCTATACTCTGAAAAATACAGTATCTATTTGGATGATTGGAAACTATCAATATTGGCTTTTCCGTGTAAATGTAAGATTAGAATTGTGAAGGGTCAACAGCATGATTGCATTTATAGTTTTCTTGGCAAATTGCCACTTATATGAATGTTATTTCTGCTGCATACATATTTCATGCAGAGAAAGTATACCCTTTCCAAAAGTTTATAGGAAAATATCTTTTGAATCTTTTGAACTATAGAATGTTCTAAATTGGATGCTTGATGGTTTTAAAAATCTTGTGTCCGATTGCATTGATGACAGGTCCAGGCAACCAACCTATTGTAGGCTTTCCTGTTGTAACAGATTAAAACAAGTACTCTTCCAATAGTGGGCTGTATGTCACTACTCATAGTATCAGGTTTTTCCCTAAATCCCAGCTATTGCATCAAATACAGAATTGTTTGTTCCTATGACTCTTAACTGCTGAATTAAAAACTTGTCCTCATTTTAATTAAAATCTGATAATTTATATTTAACTCAAGATTACTGATCCATTTTAATAAACTGAAAGTAAATATATGCATTCTTTGAGAACTTGAGTTGTCGTGGTCATGCCTTTTCAGTTTCTTATCTTCCAGTACAATAATGTACTGCTTCTGTGGATGCTTAAGATTTTTTGGGTAACTTTGCGCTGAGCTTTTTCATGAAGGCATAACTTATAAATATTCTTTTAGCTTCTTAAAGAGCTATAAATAAACTTGTTGCATAAAGTTTTGTGGCACAATTTGTTTAATCGGATGTATGGAGCATAGTTTTGTGAGAAAGAAAGCATCTGAAGGGAGGGAGAAAAGAGAAAGCATTGAAATAGTAGAAGGAAAAGTGAAAAGCCAAATTGTTTTAGAAATGATGAAACAGCAAATTAGATGCAAAAGATACTTTTGTATTGAATACCTGGTTAACATAAGCACTGTAATGATATTTAATTAGTGATAAATTGTGTTAAACCATCTTATATATTCCTTGTTGTTGGTTTCACCGTGTCTCTCGTTTATTTTTTCAAGGATGGGCATCTTGAGGTCAGACACAAAGTCCTGGGAAGTTGAAGTGTTCCTCTCTGGTCAGTTCCCAAGCCCTTCCCTTCCTCATCTCTCACCCCCTCCCCCATTCACCTACTCCAAAGCAAATGCGGGATATACCAATGTTAAATGAAAAGCAGTGCCTTCAACCCCCCCATCTAATGGTTTCAGTAATGAATTTAAGTTTGTGGGACTCCTTTATCAGTCAAAAATGGAATCACTCTGACAAGTTTCCAAACAATAGCAATACCATCTTCGTACTCAGCAACATCCTACTAACTCTAGTGAAAATAACAGATCTTAAGAATATCTCAGGGCTGCTACTGCATCATTACTGCTCTCTGTGCAAGTTTTGTGCAAGGCATTATATTTCACTCAGCCCTTACATAATATGTCTCAGAAAGTATACCTTATATATCCAACAATGTTGGCTGTGATGCATAAAAACTGGTGATAAGTAATTTTAATTTAACAAAATAGTTGTTATTGTGTTTATTGCAAAAAAAAATTCTAAGTTTTTATTGCAGGTTCATTTGGCACTGGTAATAGTAGAAAACAGTATATAATAAAAGTAATATATTATAATATAATATATAATAGTACCTGTATTCATTAAGTTGATTCTTAAGTATATGAACTGAAAGAGTTAATAGAACTTCTTTATATGGAGCTCAAGTTCTTCCAAACATTGTGAGTTCTGCTTCTGGGCTAATGGTAATGAATCATGTACTAGAGTGTATCAATAAAAAGACCAATGACAAAAAAAACACATTGGTAAGTCTTGAGACTTTAGTGGTTTGCAGGATTACAAATAAAACTTTAAAAGAAACAGGGGAAACAATTCAAAACCCAACCCATTATGAATTGAGCATGCAGACACAGAAACAGGAGTGGTTGGACTGTGACTGGCAAGCAGCAAGAGTATTAATTTCAGCAGTGATTTAAAATTCATGGTACACATCTACCCAATTCTGTTGATGGCCATTTCCAGATTAGAATAGAATAGAATAGAATTTTATTGACCAAGTGTGATTGGACACACAAGGAATTTGTCTTGGTGCATATGCTCTCAACGTACATAACATAAAATATACATTTGTCAATAATCATGTGGTACAACACTTAATGATTGTCATAGGGGTCAAATAAGCAATGAAGAAGCAATATTAATAAAAATCTTAGGATATACGCAACAAGTTATAGTCATACAGTCAACATGGGAGGAAATGGGTGATAGGAATGATGAGAAAAACTAGTAGAATAGAAGTGCAGATTTAGTAGAAAGTCTGACAGTGTTGAGGGAATTATTTGTTTAGTAGAGTAATGGCGTTCGGGGAAAAACTGTTCTTGTGTCTAGTTGTCTTGGTGCGCAGTGCTCTGCAGCGACGTTTTGAGGGTAGGAGTTGAAACAATTTGTGTCCAGGATGTGAGGGGTCAGTAAATATTTTACCCGCCCTCTTTTTGACTCGTGCAGTATACAGGTCCTCAATGGAAGGCAGATTGGCAGCAATTGAAGAGCATATAGCAGTATATGATAATTTGCAAAATGTAAACTGTTCATCAAACATTTGTAAGCCAGGCCCCTTTTAGAGGGCATCACTTTTAGTTTAGTGTGGTTGAGGCTTCACTGTTCTAACAGCCATTTGTTAACTATTTAAGTCATGGTTCCCTCACTTCACCTGCTTTGTAAGCAAAGGATCAGTCACCTCAGTGTGAAGCACTGTTTTATCTCGTTTATGTCTGAATCCACCAAGACTCTGTATTCTCTACCTTGCTGAATGACTGTTCAAAACTCATTTAAAATACTACACATTACTTCTAATGTATTTTACCCACCTTGACTTTTGCCCACTGATTGCTGCTTTACCCACTACTGTGGCAATTGGTTTTAATTAATTAATAAATAATTGATTCAATAATTTCAATAAGCAGTTCTTTTGTCATGTCTCTACTGGCCCTTGAAGGGGGCAGATAATACTACTGGTAGTCTTCAACTTGCAGTAATTTGTTTAGTAACCATTCACTGAAAGCAATGACTTCTGACAGGTTTTCACACTAATACTGTTGCAGCATCCATCATGAGAATTGACAACTGGTTCATATTTATGACAATTGCAGTGTCCTGTGGTCAAGTGATAATTTTTTGCAATCCTCTGACAAGCAGTCAGTGGCTAAGCCAGTTTCATTTATAACAGCCATTATTGACTTAACATTTATAGTGATTCACTTAACTGCAGCAAGAAAGGGCATAAATGTGGCAAAACTCACTTAACACCTGTTATGCATAGGAACAGAAATGTTGGGCTTAATTTTAGTCACAAATTGAGCATTATCTGTATATGAATCTTACATGTTTGGCTCAAAAAGATCTCATGTAGAATTATCCTGAAGCTGTCATTAGGGTCTTCCTCAATGGTGGGTGTGGTTTCTGGTGCAAGTTATAAATCACATGAAGGCAATTATCTTCCTTGTGTTCGTTCTTTGGTTCAGACTGGTTCCAGGAAACAATGAACCCAACAAACTGGTTAATGTGCCTTTTTTCTGAGCCAGCCATCATCTCTACCACCAGTGCATATTATTATTCTATAGAGAATTGGTTGTGTGGGGGAAGAAGGACCTTTTATAAGACAAATTTACCAGTGTGTGTTTCCAAAACTGTGATATGTATCTGATGTCCCAATCACTCTGTACTAGTGATGGTGAACCATTTTTTGCTCAGGTGCCAAAAGGATGTGCGCATGTGTGATAGTACATTTGCCCACACCCATAATGCAATGGTCTCCCCCTATGCATGTGTGTACAACCCTGCCATGATGTCTCCCTGCGCATGTGTGCAGGCCTCACTAAAGTCTACAGCCTTCCAGTAGGCCTGTTGGGCCATTTTTCATCCTCCCCAGGCTTCAAGGAAGCTTCCTGAAGTCTGGGAAAGGCAAAAAATGGCTCAACGGGCCACCAGAAGTTTGGGAATAAATGTCCAGTAGACTGATAGGGTCCGTTTTTCACCATCCGCAGGCTCTGGAGGCTTGTTATGAAGCCTGGGGAGGGCAAAAATGGCCTCTTCCTGCCCTCCGGAAGGCTGAAAATCAGCTGGCCAATGGGCACATGCACACGAGCTGATATAGGGCAACACCTCACATGCCCTCAAATATGGCTCCACATGCCATCTGTGGCATATTGCCAAAGGTTTGCCATCTCATTTAATATCCACAATCCATTCTCTAAATATGAAGAGGGGAGGGGGAGAGATATGCTGCGAATACCACTGTTTTTGCTGCCCATTTAAATAGTTATCTGATACAACTATGCCAGTGTTGCTTTCATTCCAGCACAAAATTTGGTTGTGGGTGAATTGATTGAAAAGCATTTTATTTGCAAACAGTTGCTGAACAAAGTTTATGAATATTTCTCAACTGTAAGCATGTAATTTTTGCTATTTTCTCACTTCCTACTCCATTCAATGTTTCCATTCAATGATAAGAGAAAAGTTGTGATTGATTCTTTCTTGATTAATATACATCTATGTGGAAGATTGCAGGGTGGGGATGCGCACAGAGTAAATAGGATAATAGGATGAGAGAATCTTTGAAAGAATAAAAAACTTGTTTAGATTTGAAATGGGAATTTTGAATTTGAAACGGTATTTTGGATGATGATGATGATAATTGCAAGAGCAATCATGGACTTCCCTAAATATGCCCATGTTACACCAACACTCCGCAGTCTGTATTGGTTGCCGATAAGTTTCCGGTCACAATTCAAAGTGTTGGTTATGACCTATAAAGCCCTTCATGGCACCGGACCAGATTATCTCCAGGACCGCCTTCTGCCGCACGAATCTTAGCGACCAGTTAGGTCCCACAGAGTGGGCCTTCTCCGGGTCCCGTCAACTAAACAATGTAGTTTGGCGGGACCCAGGGGAAGAGCCTTCTCTGTGGCGGCCCCAGGCCTCTGGAACCAACTCCCCCCAGAGATTAGAATAGCCCCCACCCTGCTTGCCTTTCGTAAGCTCCTTAAAACCCACCTCTGTCGTCAGGCATGGGGGAACTGAGATATTCTTTCCCCCTAGGCTTCTACAATTTATGTATGGTATGCTTGTATGTATGATTGGTTCTTAAATAAGGGTTTTTAGCTGTTTTAGTATTGGATTGTCACATGTTGTTTTTACCACTGTTGTTAGCCGCCCCGAGTCTATGGAGAGGGGCGGCATACAAATCAAATCAAATAAATAATTAATTAAAAAAAATAGGGGCAGCATACATAGAATTACTCCATCCAGTATTTCCGCATTTAAAACTTTATAAGATAGATTCGGTCAAAGATACTGATTGGCCCAGTTAACCAAGCTGCTATGTTTGAGAAGGGTTTAAATTTGTCTGTCTCCCATCTTGCTAATACAGTGAACCCTCGAGTTTCGCGTCCTCGAGCATCGCGAAAGGGCTATATCGCTAGTTTTCAACCCGGAAGTAAACTCCACCATCTGCGCATGCGTGCCCTTCCACGCATGCGTAGATGGTGGAGTTTCCCCGCCGGGCAGAGGCTTCCCTGGGTCTTCCCCCTCTTGCCCCGGTAAGACCCCAGCGGCGGCGTGGGCTGGCGGGCGGCACGCGCGCGGAAACCCCAGCTCCACTTCCCAGCTGGGAAGCGGAGCCGGCAACAGCGTGGGCGGGCGGGCGGCGCGCGCGAGCTTGGGGACACCCCAACTCCGCTTCCCAGCTGGGAAGCGGAGCTAGGTTGTCCCCACGCGCGCGCGCGTTGCTGGGGAAAGCGCGCGCGCTTGGGGACACCCTAGCTCTGCTTCCCAGCTGGGAAGCGGAGCTAGGGTGTCCCCACCGCGCGCACGTTGCTGGGGAAAGCGCGCGCGCTTGGGGACACCCCACCTCTGCTTCCCAGCTGGGAAGCGGAGCTAGGGTGTCCCCACGCGCGCGCGCGTTGCTGGGGAAAGCACGCGCGCTTGGGGACACCCCACCTCCGCTTCCCAGCTGGGAAGCGGAGCTAGGGTGTCCCCAAGCGCGCGCGCACCCCAGGCGCGAGCAACGGGGTGGGCGGGCGAAGGGCGGGCGGCAGTGGAAGTAAAAACACCATCTGCGCACGCGCAGATGGTGTTTTTACTTCCGCACCGCTACTTCGCGAAAAATCGATCATCGCTTGGGAACGGAACCCTCGCGATGATCGAGGGACCACTGTATATGAAATTGCCCTTCCATGTATTAAGATAGGATTTTTAATTTTAATTGTATACAAATTATCTTATATAAAGTCACCAAGCATCGGACCCGTTAAAATGACAACATGTACCTTATCAGGTTTCTACCTATGCTATCCATTAAAATGTATAAGCATTTTTAGATCTATGCTAATATTAAACATGGAGATAATCCCCTCATCATTTCATCACTCCATAGCAGATCTAAAAGTGACCTTTGTAGAAAAGTGGGACATACCAATCAAGTGACAAATTGTTAAAATCAATATATTAAAAAGTTTCAGGCAATCTTAGAAAGTTTCAAAAACAGTTTTTTAAAAAAATTATGTAGTTTATTAATTTATAAGATACTTGTAATCTGTCTCACAGGTAACTTGTATCTGCATAACCAACTTGTCTCTTCCTTTCTCCCACCCACCTCACTCAATTTACATCTTACACCAATCTAACCACTCTACATCTCATCAAATAAGTTATTACTTTCAATAATCTTCATTAGTGAGAGGAGATACTACTAGATTCCTGGTTTTGGCAGTCATAGACCAACAGCAGCATTTATGTTAAAATATCATATGCTAAGAGCATAATATGGAAAAAGAGATCTCACTAGATGGTGCACAATGACCTGTACAATGGAAGCAATTCTGTTGTTTTCTGGAAGTCAAAGGTACCATACTAACCTCTTACAAAGGCTAAATTAGATTTTAAACATAAATGTTGCAGAGTGAATGAGTAGAAGGAACCATTTTGTAATTTGTTCAGAAAGCAAAATGTTTTGGGGAACCTCTGCGAGCAGTTATGTAGAAATCTTCCCCCTCCCCCCATTAAGTAATTTTCCTTATTTACCTTTCTTTGAACAGGATTTATAAACTGGTGGTAATTTATATATTCTGGTCCAGTACACATTATCCACAGCCCAATTATTAAGGATAAATGCTTGTAAAAAATAATTCAAAATAAATATACTTAGTTGCATTATTCATCAACTCAATGGCTGTAGTGTGTCAAACACTGAAATTATCAGTATATGTTACAGATGAGTATTTAACTTGGAACTTTCATGCACAAAACCTTACTTTATATTAAATTGTTCCTTAAAAGTCTATTTCAGAGCATAATTAATAATTGTATTTATCCTTCACTTTAGGGAGAATCTATAAAATATTTTCTGGACAATTTGGATAAACTTGGAGATCCAGTAAGTTTCATTTCTAAATTTGGTATTTGTATTACTATGAAATGCTAGAAAATTTTTTGTACTTTTAGCTTCAGATAATATCAATAATAATATGTAGCATCATTTCCAAATTATAATTACATTTATTTAATATTTGATTTTAAAATAAATGTTGTAGACCCTATGATGTCCTAAGATCCAATGTCAAACATTGATATTGTGTATTGATATTGTCTTTTTGCTGATTGTTCCAAAGCCACTTGAACTATAATTCTTGACTCACATCTCACAATTTAGTGGAAATCCATTCATGTATTTCCTAGGAGTTACTAATTTAGGAATTTAAAAAGACTATTGACTTAATGGATTTGTTTTAGGTAGTATGCAGTTAGATATAATGCCTGCCCATTTTGGATACATTACACATGCTCTTAAGAAATTTACTATATTTTTCACATATTTTTCACACTATAAGACACGCCTGACCATAAGATGCACCTAGATTTAGAGGAAAACAAGAAAAAAACATATAAGGGGGAGCCAAAGAGGACCACAGATAGGTGTCCTCTCATTTGCCAGCTCTGCCTATTGACTCCTGCAGTGTGAAAAAGAGATAGAAAAGGTGGGCAACGACAAAGACAGAAGAGATGGGGTTCAGCACTGCAGCCTGCCTGGTATTCATCAAAGAACCCACATTGACACACAGACATTTCCATCCACTTTCAGGAGAGGGTGGTGGTGTCTTACGGAAAAATACAGTATACCTTTACCAATTATCAGTGGCAGAAAAGTCTAAAGAATGTGTTATGTAGTATGTAAAAATGTCATTTGTTTATGTATACAGTGGTCCCCCGTGTTTCGCGATCTCAATCATTGCAAAACGCTATATTGCGATTTTTCAACCCGGAAGTAAAAACACCCATCTGTGCATGCGTGCCCTTTTTTCTATGGCCACGCATGCGTAGATGGCGCCGGGCAGATCAGCTGCTGGGCGGCTTCCCTGGGTCTTCCCCCTCTTGCTGGCGGGAGGGCGAGAAGCCCCCCCCAGCACCCGCTCGCCCGCCGCTCGCCCACCCTTCGCCCGGCCACCTGCCGTTCGCTCGCTGCTCGCCCGGCCACCCGGGTTCGGGGGGGTGCTGGCAAGCCCCCCATGCCGGCGGCGACGTTTTAAAACAGCCGCGCGGCTTCCCAACTGAGTCCCGAAGCCAAACGCGGAAGTTCGCCTTTGACGTTTGGCTTCAGGACTCAGTTGGGAAGCCGCGCGGCTGTTTTAAAACGTCGCCTCCAGCATGGGGGCTTGCCAGCACCCCACGGATCCCCAACCCGGGTTTGGGGGGCTGCTAGGAAGCCCCCCATGCCGGCGGCGACGTTTTAAAACAGCCGCGCGGCTTCCCAACTGAGTCCCGAAGCCAAACGTCAAAGGCAAACTTCCGCGTTTGGCTTCAGGACTCAGTTGGGAAGCCGCGCGGCTGTTTTAAAACGTCGCCGCCGGCATGGGGGGCTTGCCAGCACCCCCCGGACCCCCAACCCGGGTTTGGGGGGCTGCTAGGAAGCCCCCCATGCCGGCGGCGACATTTTAAAACAGCCGCGCGGCTTCCCAACTGAGTCCCGAAGCCAAACGTCAAAGGCGAACTTCCGCGTTTGGCTTCGGGACTGCCGCGCGGCTTCCCAACTGAGTCCCGAAGCCAAACGTCAAAGGCGAACTTCCGGAAGTTCGCTTCAGGACTCAGCTGGGAAGCGGCGCGAGTGAACGGCGTGGGCGGGCGAAGGGCGGGCGTGCGGGCAGGCAGGCGGCAGACAAGCGGCGGGCGCGGCAGCAGCGAGGAGTTTGCGTGGGCGGCGGGGAAACCCCAATCTTCGGCTCCTCGCTGCTGCGGCGGAAGTAAAAACACCATCTGTGTTTTTACTTCCGCACCGCTACTTCGCGAAAAACCGATCATCGCGAGGGGTCCTGGAACGGAACCCTCGCGATAATCGGGGGACCACTGTACAATGCTTTTTTCACTCAAATACCCTTATTAAAGTATTATGTTAAAATGACACGGTTGAAATAGTTTACCGTATTTTTCAGAGTATTAGACACACATTTTCCCACCCAAAAGAGGGTAGAAATGTCGGTGTGTCTTATACACCTAATGCTGCCATTTTGGGCCTCTGAACCCCAGGCCCATGTTCCAGTTTTGCAAAAAACGGACCTGTTTTTCCCAAATAATGGGATATGTGAAAGATTTGGGAGACCTGCAGAATGCTCCTTGGGGCTGGAGGGACCAAAACACTCATTTTTGTAGGGGGAAGGGCTGGGGTTTTTTTTTGGCAAAAATTGTGTTTTTGTCTTTCCTCAGCCCCCAGGAGCACTCTGCAGGCCTTGCAAACCCTCTGTGCATCCCATTTTTGTAAAAAACAGGGCAGTCTTTGCCTGCCCCCAGGAGTACTCTGCAGGCTTCCCAAATAATGTGTGCTCCATTTTTCACAAAAACAGGTGAAAAACAGAAGCTTTGGGAGGCCTGCAGAATGTTCCTGGGGGCTGGGGAAAGGCAAAAATGCCCCCATTTTTGCAAAAATCAAACAAACAGGGCACAGAGAGTTTGTGAGGTTTGCAGAGTGCTCCTGGGGACGAGGGAGAACAAAAACTGGTTTTTTTCTTAGTTACCTCTTTGAAATCTTGGTGTGTCTTATACACCCCTACATTTTATAATCCGGAAAATACAGTACTCATACATTTGTCAAGAAACAATAGAAATGTTTTGCTTTCATGGACATTACGTAATCTTACACATTGCTTTACATTCTTTTGTTACTTGGTACCAACTTGCCTCAATAAAGCAGGAATCTAAAATAAGGAATTTAACTATTAGTTTGCTAAAAGCTTATTCTTACCACTATTTTAACTTTTGATATTGCATTTGATACATTCTGTGGATGCTTAAAATATAGTAAGTTTTTTTTCTTTTCAAATGGAAGATCATTTATTTTATTTTTCAGTAGTTGCATTAACAACTCAGATTATTTCCCCCCAGGATTATCTTCCCTCCCAGCAAGATATTCTGCTAGCACGAAGACCTACAAAAGGAATACACGAGTACGATTTTGAAATTAAGAATGTTCCCTTCAAGATGGTTGATGTAGGTGGCCAGAGGTCAGAAAGAAAACGTTGGTTTGAGTGCTTTGATAGTGTCACTTCAATACTATTCTTGGTTTCATCGAGTGAGTTCGATCAGGTACTTATGGAAGACCGACTAACAAATCGCCTCACAGAATCTTTGAACATTTTTGAAACTATAGTCAACAATCGGGTTTTCAGCAATGTGTCCATCATTCTCTTTCTAAACAAGACAGACTTGCTTGAGGAAAAAGTGCAAAAAGTGAGCATCAAAGACTATTTCCCAGAGTTTGAAGGGAACCCTCACAACTTAACAGATGTCCAAAAATTCCTGGTGGATTGTTTTCGCACCAAACGCCGGGACCAGCAACAGAAGCCCTTATACCATCATTTCACCACTGCTATTAATACAGAAAATATTCGTCTGGTATTCCGTGATGTCAAAGATACCATCCTTCATGACAACCTCAAGCAGCTCATGCTACAGTGATGTTGAAAAGACTGGTTTCTGTTAATAGTTTACAGCAGGAGTTTAAAAAGTAAACCTGGTCTTGTAAGATCTCATGATGTGTGGGTAAAAGCTGCTGCTGTTCTTATTGCTAATTTCTCTTAAAATCAAAATATCTTCCTGTTCAATATCTTGAATCAGTTTTAACTTTTAATAGACTTTTTAAAAAAGCTAACACCAGGTTTCAAATTATTCTGTCTTTTTCAACTATAAAGCCTAAACTATTAACTTGTAGATATGTGCTTGAAAGAAATTATTTGGAAACATGCAAACCTCTTTCAACTGGTTGGATTTTAAGAGCACTATTGAAGAGTTTTCCTGACTCCATCACCAATTATTGTATATGGTAAATGGTTTTGCTTTGTCAAATAATTAACCTATATTTCAAGTTTACAAATGCACTTCAGCTTCTATGCCAGTAGAAAGTGCTTTTAGATGGTACCAGAAAAGAAAAATGCCATTGAGTATTTCAATCAAAATGAATCATACATAGAAATTCTTGGTCTGGTTTGTTTTTTGCTAGATCATATAGTTTCACAAAACCCCATGATTTTATAATTTTTGGGCCTCAGTTAACTTAAACCAAAAGCTGCTTCCTGCAGCTTTGAGAGTCCTTCTCAGTTGCCATGAATAAGCCATTGTTGGAGAACACTCCTTTTTTCATTTACTAAGATATTGTGAATTGGATAATGGTGGATTAGTAATTCAGTTTATAGATGTCAAATGTAGCTTATTAAAGAAAGCTAACACACTGAGGTATATACAGCTGTAGTTGACAGTATTGGCAATTGTATTGCTTAAAAAACCACTAAAATTGAATTAAAGTGTAAAGCAGCTGAATGGTATTACACCTTAAAAGGGTAAAAATAAAAAAATTCCACCTTCTGGTTCAGTTACATATGTTGAAGACTGAATTTTGCCATGAAATACTCTGTAAAAATAATAGCTTTGTTGATGCTTTGGTATTGGTCAAAAGCCACTGCATCTGTAATTCTGAATATCTTTTGAACATTTTATTCTAGATTTTACCATAGGAGCTTTAAAGAGGATATTTACAAAAGGGATTGACACTTGGGTTCTAATGTTTAATGCAATAAAATATATTTGCTTTGCTTAAGAACAAAAACAATTAGCAAATTTCCCTTCTTTGTTTCATTTGTTACATAGGCCAAATTTAGTCATTGTTCTAAAAGGAACCCAACTATTCTGTCATTTTTATAAAAGGAAAAATCCATATTTTTACATTTTTGAAAAATACGTTTTTGCCATTTGTTAGACTAGGATAATTAAGCTTTGTGCCAATTGAATGCTTTAACAGTAATTGACCTAGTCCAGTACCAGTAAATGGTTAACTGATGCAGTATCTTATAATCTAAAGTGCCTCTTGGTTTTTTTAAAAAACTAATAGTGGCCTTACAGTGAATACCGGTTTAGCTGGTTGAAGGAAAAGAGCTTCTAAATCATAACAGACAACTGAGTGCAAATGATTGATCATTGAATTTCTGCTAGAGAACCAAGCCAACATAATCAGAACCTTCAGGATTCTAGGGTGAAACAAAATGAGGGAATGCCATTTTTTCTATACTGGTATTTTAGAATACTAGCACTGTTAAAAAGAGGGAAGTAGATGCTTTTTTGCAAGACCTTAATTTTTTTTAAAAAATATTTCTATCTAGCAGTTAAATCCATCAGAAGTTGAAATAAAACTATACATACAAAAATGAAATATTAATTTTACAATTCTGCTGACAGAGTATTATTTAGAGCAGGACCGTCAGACCGATGCCTAAGGGCCGGATGCATCATACACAGGCCACAGCCATCAAGGCTAATAGCAATGTGACACAGCAAGTTTGACACCCATGGTTTAGACTATCCATTTTCCTTTGTACTTCAGAAAAATTACTTTTAGAGGACAGTTAGGAAATTTGATGTTTCATTCTAGAAATAATAAAATTAAAGCAATTCTGGAACACATTAACGTAAGTGATCATTATAAATCTCAATATATTTCATGCTTACTTATATTTTAAGTAGCTGTAAGGGACCACAATTTTAATCATGAGAGGTGATGGTTTTCCCCTTCCACATATCTGCTTCTCTCCCCATCAGTCATATACTGTATACAGAATTTGAGAGTAGCAGAATTGGTAGGAAAAGTAATCCAGAGATAGAGTTAAGTATTTCTTTTCCCAGGCATTTCCCCCCTCAATTTATTGTGGACTTTTTTTCTAAATAATTATTAGAAGGATAAACTGTTGTGCCAATTTTGGATAACTGAAATGCTGTACCAAACCTTTGGTGAGAAATATTGATTCATGGTTGCAATGGTTAAATCGCCAGCTTGCAAACCTGAGGATCCTCCAGTTCAGGGGTGTCAAACTCCAGGCCCAGATTCAGTCCGTGTGGTACTTAGATCTGGCCTGAGGCCACCCAGGAAATAGCAAAGTACCAGTCTGCGGTGCTTCTGCCAGAGAAAACTTGCTCCCGAGCTGTTTTCAACTCCCTCCTGCAACTCTTTGCCAGTGAAAACAGAACTCGGGGAATCTGTTTTCACTGGAGGATTGCAGGAGCTTGTTCTCACTGGTTAGTGTTTGTTAGCGTTTGAGCTACCACAGGTACCCGACAGGAGTGACGTCAAGCTTCCCCCCCCCATCCCACCCAAGGTCAAAAACAACCCTGATGTGGCCCTCAATAAAACTGAGTTTGACACCCCTGCTCTAGTTCATTGTTGTTGTTTTTTAATTTCCTCGTCCTATTACTATGGACTCTAAACATTGTCGAGTATGAACTTTAATATCCCCTTTGGGTATCTGGTATTTTTAAATATAATTTTTAATGTATTCTATCATCTAAAATAAAACAGGAGTTTAAAAATTCTTGTTAACAAGTGGCTTAGTTTTCTCAAGTACAATTCTTTGTTGCCAGAGGCCTTCATAGAAACATTTTTTTACAAACGTTTTTAAAAATTATATTTATTTGGTTTGATAGTTTTTCAATTTATGAGGACTTTTTAAAAAGTATCTAAATTACTTTTGACTTCAAAACAATTTAACTTTTTGTATTTGTTTTTTTATAAAATTCAGTATTTTAAAATCTGAAGCAGAGGAATTTAAGTTCTTGCATCCTTCCTTAAACTCTAACCAAGTCATTTTTAAAATAAACATAATATTTAGCCTTGTGCCTTATTTTGCAGAAACTCAATATAGAAAACCATTTTTCAACGCTTAAGAAATCCTCTATTTTCTCACTGTGAAGTAGGTGAAAATACAGGATAGAATGGAGTTTGCCTCATTCCCATTTTCCTGTACTGATAATGCCAAAGAGTAGTTCTAGTATATAACTTACTGACAAAACAAAGACATTGGAAGGATCATCCTGATGTTCTGTGACCACAGTCTGGCAGATGCTTTTCACTTAAGTTAAATTTGACTCTGTTTTGAACAAAACTGGACGTTCATTGTATTTCTACAAATGTTGAACTGTAACTGCAGTTATCCTTCCTAACTGGTTATGTCAGCTTGCATTGCTAAAAACTTATTCAACATTAGACAACCACATATTGCCTGGCCCTATTTTAAAGGATAGATTTAAAATGAAATAACAAATTTCTTCTTAAACTGTTGGTTAAGTTTTGTGTGTATTGTGGTCATCTATTCAAAAAGCAAGTAAGAACTTCTGATCAATGGTACAACTTTAGTCTTATTTTAAAATCAGGTTAAAATATACAGCACTGCAATAGTGTCCTTATTTTATACTTGAAAGCAGATGATTGCCAATTATTTAAAACTGCTTTCACTTTCTTCAACAGCAGCAACAACAGGTTATGTATTATAAAGTTATTTGTAATGACCCCACAGAATCTTTAATGAAATCATGATTTGTATTACTTTTGTATAAATGAGGGATATGTTTTACTATACTTTTGAAATATGTGTATCTTCTGTAACTTTTTAGGGAAGAGAATCTACTATTTTGTAAATTCGCCCCACCCTTTTTGTCCATAGTTGGCAATAAATTATTTCTAAATAAAGTCTTCAAATGTATCATTTAAAATGGTTTGATTACTAAAACATGAAACCTTCATTTAGTTGTACATTGCTCTTTGTACATAATTTGCAAGTGTTCCAAGCCATTAATACTGCCTTGTGTAAATTACTGACAGTAAATAAACAATATACATCCTCATGGAGCCTGTATTTTTGTACTTTAGAAGTATTTTTAATTAGTTTTCAGTGCAATCATTTTGACTACCTAGATTTAAGTAAACTAATTAAGCTATCTACTAAAATTGATTTTAGTTTTGTTGTATGCTTTAATGCTTTTGCAAAGATTAAGGAATCAATTCTGCATAATTCAGATATAAAACACTGTGTCGAGGTACAGAAATGTTAACTGCAGGGTGGATTTTATTTAAATCAAGTCTATTTAAATCATGAAAGGCTTTAAGGCTAGTGAAATCACTTGATTTAAATCAATTTGATTTCAATCATAATTTTAAAAGAGCAACTGTCATGTCTGTCCTGCAGCGGCTCCTCCTTTGAACCCACTGTTGACTCACCGACGGTCCCATTCACTTTAATGGGATGGCTGGTATGCGGCAGTGACACAACAAAATGAGGGGTGGGGCAGGCAGCAGGTGACTGGATGCCCGCTGCCATGATGGATCTGAAATGACAGGTGCTCTTTAATATTATATTTGCTGCTTAGGTTTCACTTTCATTTTTATTGCTTGCCCTTCTATATCCGCATCCCTCCTGCCGCCTCTCCTCACCTTATACTGTTTGCATGGGAAGCAACAAAAAATCTGCCACGATTGCTGGAGGTGGTGGCCTGAGTGGCACTGGTGAAGCAGCTTGTGGGTTTTCTGGTACCACTCCCCTTGCCTCAGGCCGAGATTTAGGGGCCCCCTGCACCCCTAAAATAATGACCCCCTGATAATAAGGCCAAGGCCATATTTCAGGGATCAAAAGAAAATAAGACCCTGTCTTATTTACAGGGAAATCCAGTATTTATATGAAATGTTAACTTCTCTCACTTAACCAAGGTAGACAAAAATCAATTTTTTTAAAAAAATTAAATCAGTTTTTTTTTATTTAAAGGAGACTCTTAATTTAAATTGGATTATTTTGATTTTTTTATCACATTTATTTTAATAAAATGCTTTTGGAGTACAAATCTATCTAAAGAAAGTTCTATTTAAGATACAGTAATAATTCAATTTATTCAACATGAAATGGCAATTATGTAGCATGAAGCTATATATTCTGCAATATTTACATTTTGGTACTCATTCAATGAATCAAAGCTCTGCAACCTGAGATAACGTGCACTCCATTGATGCTTTCACACAATTTCATAGTAACCATGAAATAAATCATAAAATTAAGTTTAGGAATATTCCTTTATCTCATTGTTTTGTAAATCTATATAGTCTACAAACTCTATGATCGTTTGAAGGGAGAGACTAATGCCGGAGCTCCGAGCTCTACCGTACAAATCCCAGCGGCCGATAAGGTCCCACAGAGTTGGCCTTCTCCGGGTCCCGTCGACCAATGTCGTTTGGCAGGCCCCAGGGGAAGAGCCTTCTCTGTGGCGGCCCCGGCCCTCTGGAACCAACTCTCCCCGGAGATTAGAACGGCCCCCACCCTCCTTGTCTTTCGCAAGTTACTCAAGACCCACCTGTATCGCCAGGCATGGGGGAACTAAGACATCTCCCCCAGGCTTTTTATATTTCATGTTTGGTATGTGCTGTATGGTTTTTAATTGTTGGGGTTTTTATATATTTTTTATTATTATATTTGTCCCATTGTTACACTGTTTCTTATTACTGTTGTGAGCCGCCCCGAGTCTTCGGAGAGGGACGGCATACAAATTTAATACATTATTATTATTAGTGCTGTTTATCTGCATGCACCCCATTTTCACATAGGGTGGAGCTTCAGGAGTGCAAAAGTAGCTGTATCACCATTTCCACCCTCTTTGGGGGGGGGAGTGCATCTTATTCTCCAAATTATACAGTATGTTGTACAGGTAGTCCTCAACTTACAACCGTTCATTAAGTGACCATTCAAAGTTACTGCAGCACTGAAAAAAGTGACATGACTTTTTCATACTTTTTCATACAGCATTCCCATCCTCATGTGATCAAAGTTCAGATACTTGGAAAATGATTCATATTTATGACAGTCACTGTGTGCCCAGGGTTATGTGATCCCTTTTCGCAACCTTCTGATAAGCAAAGTCAATAAGGGAGCCAGATTCACTTAACAAACCTGTTGCTAATTTAACTACTGCAGTTTTTCACTTACAACTACGGCAAGAAAATTCACTTAACAAACTCACTTTTTAAATTCAATTAACAAACACTTAGCAACAGAAATCTTGGTCTCAATCGTAGTCAGAAGTCAAGGACTACTTATATATCAGTTGTTTTAGTAGCTCCAAGAATGGAAGTTTTGTCTTTTTTCCTTATGTATCACATTTGTAATAGTAATTTGGCAAACTCAATTTATAATATCGTTGTTTTAATTTGAATATAAAATCTTTTGCTTTCCTTTTCTGGGTGTATATAACAAGAAACATTTTTTTTAATGAAGAGTCTTGTTTAACATTCTAAAAATATGGAATACATTGCTTGCAATATTGCAAGCTGATATTTGATATTTTTTCTGCTGTTAGAAATCATATGCACTTACCTGTTATACTGTATATCTGTCAATCCTTGGTGGCTTACATCAGTTTCCCAACCTTGGCAACTGGAAGATATTTGGACTTCCACTCCCAGAATTCCCCAGCCAGCGTTCGCTGGCTGGGGAATTCTGGGAATTGAAGTCCAAATATCTTCCAGTTGCCAAGGTTGGGAAACACTGGCTTACATAGTATATAATAGAGCAAAACATTTAAAACACCCATGGTACTGTATATGAAAATACTTATAAAGACAATCAACAATCATGAAACTCTCAAATAAGAAATATTAACAGCAGGTAAAAATACAATTTTTAAAAAAACATACATTCACAATTTTAATTATGAAGTATAAATATAAATAAAATATGCAATTATAAAGTTATAAGATTATTTATTCCATTTGTATAACTACAGTTATATTCTGAAGAACAACATTGCTAATACATTCTGTTACAAACTTTTAGATGGCTTTGTCTGACTATAAACAAACATGGAGTACATCTTTTATGATTTTATAATATTCTGACAGATGATTGGTGTAAAGGCCTGGCAAGATCAATATTATAATGCAACAACATACAAAAACAGAATTGCTGAATGCTGTAACAATTTCAAAGGACTTCGTTCCATACTTATGTGGCCGCTTCTAATTAGCATATATTAATGCATTCATTTATTTCCAAAAGCTAATGTTTTAATGAATATGAATGAAGTCATGTAAAATTCCAAATATTCGAGTATTTATCCATATCTTTGTACTATACACAAACTAAACTGGGGCAGTTACCATATTCCCAGATTTGTATGCCACCCCGAGTCTTCGGAGAAGGGCGGCATACAAATCTAATAAATAAATAAATAAATAAATATTTAAATTATATGTCATTGGTTTCAATTGTAGTGGGAGGAGCCCTCATTATATTCTGTTTGTATCAATCATGTCAAAACCTTAGCTGCCCAATGTATTATGCTATTGTCAGCTGTATTGGTCAGGAACATCCAACAGCAAGGATCATTTGGACAATATTGGAAAAATGAAGAAACACCCCCAAGATGAACAGATAATTAAGACTCTGCAGAAATAGAAAGGCTTATACTACAAATTAAACAGAAAGAAGACACAGAATATTATCAAATGTGGAATTTATTCTACCAATGGGTGGGGCGGGAGGAAGGAAGAGTAAAAATGGCATTTATATTGTTAAGAAAATTGTATACCCAGAAAATACGTTATTAAGCACTAAGCAATGGAATAGAAAATTGATACAATTGATTAAAAAAACCAACCCTTGGCTGCCCAATGTAATATACAGTATTATACTATTGTCAGCTGTACTGGTCAGCTCTGTTCAGGAACATCCATTCTTCACTAAGTACAGATAGTCCTCCCACTCACAACCATACGGGTGCATTTTTCACCAGTGTGAAAAATGATTTTACTATATCACATTTTTCAACTGTTGTAACAAGTCACTAAACAAATGGTTGTAAGTAGAGGACTACCTGTATGTGCGCTAAATAATACTAATCCAATGCTTGGGTTGACTTACAGAACCAAAACCAGTGACTTAGTTCACACAACAGACTGAGTCACAAAGTAGCCAGCCACAGTTAAGCTCAGCATACTGTGTAGAAGCTCACCATTGTTTACTATTGTGTGCAATCTGACCAAAGTAATTTTGGCAGCAAAAGCCCAGGTCCTTCTAGAATTCACTGCTTAAGCAGCGCAACATTTCAGAAGTTGCTCTTCGGCATCGAGGGAGAAACATCCCTGCCCAGGTGTGCATCCAGGAGCACTTGTGTGCATTGTTTTTTATTTATTTATTTGAGTTGGAAGGGACATTGTAGGTCATATAGTCCAACACCCCTACACCATTTTGGACAAATGGCAGTCCAGTCTCTCTCTGAAAGTCTCAAGTGTTGGAGCTCTCACAACCTCCACAGGCAAGATGTTCCACTGGTTGATTGCTCTCACCGTCAGAAAGTTCCTCCTTATTTCCAGGTTGAATCTCTCCTTGGTCAGTTTCCATCCGTTATTCCTTGTCTGAGGCATTTGGTGCTTCGGAGAACATCCTCACCCCCACCTCTTTGTGGCATCCCCTCAAGTACTGGAACATTGTTATCATGTCATCCCTGACCCTTCTCTTCACCAGACTGGCCAAACTCAGTTCCTGCAGCTGCTCTTCGTATGTTATAGTCTCCAATCCCCTTATAATCCTGGTTGTTCTCTTCTGCATTTTCTCTAGAGTTTCAATGTCTTATATATAAATATATAGTATGGTGACCAAAACTGGATGCAGTACTCTGGATGCAGTCTAAGTAAGGCTTTATAGAGTGGTATTAGTACCTCCCTAGTCCTAGATAGTATCCCTTTGTTAAGTATCCTTCCCTGAATTTGTTAAAGACTTCCCTGAATCGCAACTACCTAGGGGTGTTTGTTGGCATCAAAGTTTTTCATCTACAGAGTGGTCTATGGAGATTCACAATCCTCCAGGTCACTTTTTGAGAAAGTACCTTTGGGATCTCTGAAGTTGGCTCCCACAAACCTTTGGTGGAATGTAGCTACCTAATGATGCTTGGGGGTGGGTGGGTGAGAGGGTAGGTGAGCATAATTTCTTTCTTCATTCCTTCAGAGATGCTGGCTGCATTTCCACAGCATTAATTGCAGCTTGATTTCATTTGATTTCATATTATTTTTTTGGATTCAGGGAAGTTTTTGGTTTTAATAATAATAATAAAATAATAACAACAGCAGAGTTGGAAGGGACCTTGGAGATCTTCTAGTCCAACCTCCTGCTTGGGCAGGAGACCCTACACTACTTCAGACAGATGGTTATCCAACATCTTTTTAAAAACTTCCAGTGTTGGAGCATTTGTTCTGAAGGAAAGCTGTTCCATTGATCAATTGTTCTGTCAGGAAATTTCTACTTAGTTCTGAGTTGCTTCTTTCCTTGTTTATTTTCCACCCATTGCTTCTACCCTCAGGTGCTTTGGAGAATAGTCCGACTCCTTCTTCGTTGTGGCAACCCCTGAGACATTGGAACACTGCTATCATATCTCCCCTGGTCCTTCTTTTCATTAAACTAGCCATACCCAGTTCCTGCAACCGTTCTTCATATGTTTTAGCCTCCAGTCTCCTAATCCTCTTTGCTGCTCTTCTCTGCACTCTTTCTAGAGTCTCAACATCCCCTTTTTATACATCGTGGTGACCAAACCCACTTTAAACCCACTGGGCACACCCAGCTTCCAGGATTAGTTGATGGCTCCGCGTCGTGAAAATGTACAAAACTGGGTTAACTTACTAAACCTTTGGCGAGCAGGGCACATGCCCAAAGAGCACGGCGTCACACACACTGCTGCGAACCACAAATATCTCGGCGGGCGGGCGCCTTTCGGCACGTGGTCTGACGACGTGGAAATACGAAGTTTCCGAGAGAAACTCGAGAAGGCGCGCGCCCTCGCGCTCTGCCTTTCCAGCCCTGCCTCTTTCAGCCCCGCCCTCCGCTCTTGAGGCGCCAAACAACCTGCTTCCGCTGACAGGGAGGAGGAGATGGGCGGGACCGGTAGCCTAGCAACGGAGTCATGGAAGCGGTAGGCCGGCCGTACGGCCGATGCGTGCCCTGCGTGCGTAGGGCGATTATCAGCGGTGGCAGCAACAACAACGGCGGCCCCGTGCAGTGAGTGGTGCGCGTGCAGTTTGGGCGCCGTCAACAGGGGGCGGGGGGGGGAGCGTCTGCTTCCTGGAAAATGGAGACCAGTCAGCTGCAGCTGGCGGGGGATGGTCTGATTTGGGCACCATCTAACTAGAACAATAACTATAATACTGGGATAACGTTAGCTTTATTATTACCTTGAATGTGCACTTTTTATTTCAGAATAAACTTGGCTCTCTCCCCTTCTTCGGGGATGTGAGCTTAAACTGAAGATCAAATTATTCCCTTCTCAGTATGTTATGTTGCTTCTATATTAAATCACTGAAGAAATTGACCAATACATGTATGTAACATGGGGATTTAAGGCAGGCGTGAGTAAATGGGGACAGTGGAATACTTGCCTGT
The DNA here is from genome assembly GCF_031021105.1 of Erythrolamprus reginae. Taxonomy (NCBI): domain Eukaryota; kingdom Metazoa; phylum Chordata; class Lepidosauria; order Squamata; family Dipsadidae; genus Erythrolamprus; species Erythrolamprus reginae. Next base: position 166,850,493 of record NC_091951.1, on the reverse strand, counting down.
TTTAAGTGGCAGCTACCCTGGTAAACATGAATGATTTCAGGATAATAGTAGTAGTAATAATAATAATAACTACAAGAAGAAAAATAACAAGAAAAACAGCCTATATCATGATCTTAAAATCGAACTGCAATGACTGCCATAAACCAATACAGGTGGTCCCAGTGGTAATCAGCACTCTTGGTGCTGGGCCAAAAGTCTCAGCCAGTATTTGAAAACAATAAACATTGACAAAATCACAATTGGTCAATTGCAAAAGGCCGCCATAGTTGGATCTGTGCACATCATACAAAAATACATCATGCAGTTCTAGAGGCTTGGGAAGTGTTTGACTTATGATATTGTGATACAAAATCCAGCATATAAATCTCATTTGCTGTGTATTACTTTTTTGTAAAGATGATGATGATGATAATAATAATAATCCGGATCAGACCTAGTTACCCTTCCTGTCATGAGAAATCTTAGCCTGCTGCAGGACTATAGACCAGATTGAGAAACTGAGGAACAACCACCAAATCCTTCCATATGACATTGGCAAAAAAATTTCTCGGTGTTGCCGGAATAATTGCCTGGATGTATCCAGGTGTTCACCTGAAATCAAACTCAAAGTAATGGGGCTGTCATTTGCTGAACTCATTGGCAATGCCCTGTCATCCATAAACTGCACATGATGATTGGGAAAGTGCCTTGGAAGCACCATATTGTATCAGGAAAAAGTGCAGATGGAACAGACTTTTGGAAGAAAATGGGGGCTAATATTAAAGTGCATCGTCAAGTTCCCCCTCTTAAAGAATGAGTTGCTTATCATGCAGGGTGTCCAGCAAACCTGGAAAACAGGGAAATCGGAATTATCAGGGAAATTGGCGCAGTTTGGGAAATATCAGGGAATTATCAGGGAATTCGTGGAAAAAAACGGAATAAATCAAGGGGGAAAACCCAAGCTGTATTAAACCAAATTGGTAGTCAAGCAAAAATGAGCATACCTGTGGCAACAACTTGCTTCCTCAGCTTCCAATATTTCTCCATGGCTTAGCCGTTTGATATGTCATCATCTATAACTGCTCCTTAATTAGATCACAAATTACAAGGAAATGCTTTCCCCTGGACACCCTGAGGTACTGAGAGGATATCATATACTAGTCTAATTCAGAAGAGTATGCTATATTCGCCTAATTCAGAGGGATATGCTAAAGCGAGTTTTAATAAATGACTGACTACTTTGCTTTCTGAACTCCAAAATACAAGTTCAGTAAAGTTTTTGACTCCTGGATTATCCAGTTAAATTTTCCCAGAATCCAGTGAAATTTCAGAAAATGAATGTAAAAACCCACTATTACAAATTTGCAAACATAAGAATGTACAAACATAAGACCTGCTCCCAATAAATTATAATATCCATATGGTTGTGTATGAAAAACAGCTATTTAAAGATTGTAATTCTGCCTGCCATCCAGTATATATGGATTGCAAAAATATATTTTGTAGAATTATTGACAAAGGAAGTTACTAAAAAAATTGTTACTCATTCAAAACTTAAAGCATTTTTGGAAATACATTGTGGAAGAATACATTCCGAAACAGGTTCTGAAAATTTAGCTGAAGAACAGGTTTTCCTTAAATTATGCTTTCTTAGTTAAATTAGAAGGATCTAATTTGCTTCCCTATTCTCTATGCACAGAATATGAGATTAGATTTATGCATAAGAAAAGCAATCTCATGAATCACAGATAATATTTGAAATCAAGAGCTCTTTCAAAATCATGGGCTTTTGAAATATGGTTTGGAATATGGTATATCTATTTGTTATTTTTAGAAAGAAAAACTTAAATTGGAGATTATCGAGTGTTGGACAAATAAACAATTATTTTAGCTTTCTCAGCCTGTTGAAAGTTATTTATGGGTGCCACTGATGTGCTGTGAAAAGTGGAAACATGTTATTTTCAAGACTAAGAAATTAATGTATGAGATGAAACAAAGGAAAGGAAGGATAACTTTCTAGTTTTAGAAGCCTTCAGTCTCTCTCTTTTTGAGGATCTCATCAATTCCATCTAATGTGCATGCTACACATACATCATAGTGGACTTGCACCAGGGAAATCTAGGTTGAAACTATTATTATCAATGGAAACTCATTAGATTACTAGGTCATCCCCCCCCCCCTTAGCCCAGCACGGTAACTTACCAAGTTGGTCTGGGGAAAAGTAGGAAGACGGAGTTTGACATATGCCATCTTGAATTCTTGTATGAAACATGGGACAAAATCTAATAACTAAATGTTGTACTTTCAGATGTGGGTTGAGCAAAATTTATTTATTTATTTAATTGGATTTGTAAAAGATGGCAGAACGCAATCTTTAAAGAGAATAAGAGTGTCTAAATAAGTCACTTCACAATGTAATCACATCATTTTAAAATGAAAAATACATGATCTGTCCACTAACAATAGAAAATGGAAAACTGCTCCAATAATCCTTTCTACAGTTTAATGTTTGCAGATGTTCCAGATGAGCATAATTGAGAGGAAAATGTTAGATGCCCTGAATTATGGACTCAATTAAATAATACAATAAATTATATATACCATAGAGATTAAAGTTGTTATGAATTATGCCTTGTATGAGATTCATCTGGATATTAGTCGACAATAAACCTCCAACCAACATTGTGTGTACTGGATTTTTTAAAAAAGTTGTGATCCGTGAACTAATTCAGGAACTAGACTGAGGACAGCTTGCAGCAAATCTTTCCCATGGTGATCATGTCGGAAAGCAGAAGTTGATTATGAAATAAATAGTTGGTACAGAAATAGGAAGAGAATGGAGAAGTTGATTGTTGCATGGGTAGGACATGATCCTTGCTGAATAAGCACTAAGCTATGTTGCATGTCTTGTTACTTATTTGCTTGCAATAAGAACCAGAGGAATTTGCAAGACTAAACTGATGGCAAAGAGGAACTGTAATAATGTGCATGTAAGAGCCAGATTTCATAACCAGTGTTCATCTTTGTTTTTTGTTATTAGATGAAGGTAATTAGGCATTCTGAGGAGGCATTGAAAACAGCTCTTCTCTCCAAGGATAGACAGCTTTTGAAGCTTTATGAGAAGCTTGATCCTAAGGAGAAGCATTTGCTGAATGAAGCATTTCAACCAGACAGTGCCCTTTTTAAACCTATAACTCTGGAATCTGAATCAGATTGGATCTCCTCACATCCAGAACCCACCCAGGATTTTTCACAGTTTTATCATGACCCTTGCAGAAATATGCCAACCCCACAGAAGAGACAGATTTACATCCAGCCTATTGGTAATATTAAAGAATCAGCTATGAAAATGTTAATTGAGCCATTAAATAGCCATTAATTAAAAAGGCAGCTTTCAAGCTTTCCACTTGCATAATTGTCATCCCAACCTGGTTATTATTGGGCTAGTTTTTCAGGATAATTTCCTCTGAACTGATAGAATGAGGGAAAGAATCCTACATATTTCTACAATTCCAGAATGTGGGCAACAAGAGATAGCATTGAACGAATTTTTATCTTCTACTTGAGAAGGTTGCTAAGGCAGTCTGACTCTTCATATCACAACATGTAAAAGATCAGATTTATACTGTATCTAATGAACATTAAGAAAGCAAAAATAAAACAAACAGCCCAATTCAGTGCATGCTTGAATTCAGAAGAACCTACAGTATTTTGAGTAATAAAGTACTGTATATACCCAAGTGGGCATGTAATTAAAGCCTAGGTCCTTCATTTCCCTAGATTCTGATATCTGCTCTTTATATTGCATTGCTATTTTTGTTCACTAAATGTTATTTGGCTTTTTCTCCTGTCTTTTAAAATAAGCTAATTGTTCCTACTCAGAATTGTATAGTAAGAAAAAGTAAAGTTAATATTTTACCATTATATTGTATGATTTTGTCTATAAATAGTGGAAGGAAAAGAAATGCTATAAACTAATGTTTTCTGGACCTAGGTTCTTTTGGAGATGCCAAAGTGAGCACGGATATCTACATGAAATGGCTAAGAGATTACTGTGAAGCATTTTATTATGGCCTGACTGTAAGAATCCTACACCCAACGACAGTTTCACACACAGGTTGTGCCTTTCGAATTAATGAATTCACGCACAATCTGCAGATCCACGCAGGTACGAGGAATAGACAAAAGTGCTAGATTAATTCATTCTTGTGATTTTGATCAATTTTGTCAACTGGATTGTAAATTTCAGGTGTATTCAGGTGCTCGGAGTCACCTTATTGGTGATTTGGGCAGCATATGAACTTAATACGTTAATATAAATACATACATTTGTAATATTATTTTGAGCAAGTAAAAAAGATTGACATTTTTGAGTAACTTATTGTAATCAAAAGTCACAAAAGATGATACTGGATGAAGGATGAACTTAACCTGGTTATCATAGGTTACAGTTGCTATTAAGACCTACCTTCTGTGTCGGTATTGTGCTCTTATTTGCTTTGTATTGATATGCTGAGTTACAGCCTTTTCTATGATGATGTTTATTAAGCTGACCTGGAAATCAGTATATTTCTTTTTCTGTGAGTAGAAATACCTATTGCTCCTGGCCAAAAGCAGAGATCTTTCATTTCATCTCTTGCCTAATTCTTTTAATTTAAGGATACTAAAAGTTGAAACCAAAATCTGATGAATACAAAATGTGTATTGTTGAAAGGCTGTATGATTCTTCTTTTTGCTGATGCTCTTTGTATATACAGTGTTTCCTCGATTTCCGCGGGGGATGCGTTCTGAGACCGCCCGCGAAAGTCGAATTTCTGCGAAGTAGAGATGCGGAAGTAAATACACTATTTTTGGCTATGAGCAGTGTCACAAGCCATCCCTTAACACTTTAAACCCCTAAATTACAACTTCCTATTTCCCTAGCAACCATTTAGATTATTACTCACCATGTTTATTTATTAAAGTTTATTTATTTATTTTATTATTAAAGGTGGATGAAAGTTTGGCGATGACATATGATGTCATCGGGCAGGAAAAACCATGGTATAGGAGGGGGAAACCGCAAAGTATTTTTTAATTAATATTTTTGAAAAACCGTGGTATAGACTTTTTGCGAAGTTTGAACCCGCGAAAATCGAGGGGACACTGTACATGGTAAATAAATACTCCTTTATAAAACAAAATTGGAGCATGCTCAGATTTGTTTTAACTGCAAATTTCACATTCATTTTATAGGAAATAAATTAAAAATTATTAGATTTAAATTCATAGTCCTTATCCCACTACCCCTTGCTTATATGATATGTAACTTGAAGAAGTCATCTTAATATCTGTCTTATTTCAGGATTACTGTTATGGCTGCAGTTCTTGATTATGCCAATTAATGCCTTCTGTGGAAAGACACTGATACCTGTTTTTCATACAGGGTATCTCTTGAGTTACCTAAAGAAAAAAAAGCCAAAGGATGCTTTTTGCATTGTGGGAATAACCATGATAGATCTTTACCCCAAGGACTCTTGGAATTTTGTCTTTGGACAAGCCTCCTTAACAGAAGGTATGTGGTGGGCTTCCTTTAAGTTCTCAGGATGACTTATAATATGATGTGGCCCAATCATCTTTTCATTGCTGTTGTTATTAGTTGCAAAGTTGTGTCTGATGCATCGTGACCCTCCCTGTTCTCTACCATCCCACGGAGCCCATTTAAGCTCATGCCATTGCTTCAGTGACTCCATCCAGCCACCTCATTTTCTGTGGTCGTGCTCTTCTTCTTTTGCCCTCAATCTTTCCCAGCATTAGGCTCTTCTCCAGTGAATCCTTCCTTTTCATTAGGTAGCCAAAGTATTTGAGTTTCATCTTCAGGATCTGGCCTTCTAAACAGTAGTCAGAGTTGATCTTCTCTAGGACTGACTGGTTTGATTGCCTTGTAGTCCAAGGGACTCGCAGGAGTTTTCTCCAGAACTACACCATTTCAGACAAAGGCCTCAGATCTTTGGTGCACACCCTTTTTAATGGTCCAACTTTCACAGCCATACATTGCAACTGGGAAAACCATAGCCTTGATGATAACCACAGCCATTTTGCTTTTTGCAATTTGATTACTAAATACTATCTGGGTCCTGGTTCTCAGTAATTTGCAGCAAGGAATATATAAAGGCTATCAGAATAATATATAAAGTCTGTGGTGGAGAGGAAGATGTTATTGTTTTCAAATTGTTGGTCACGAGTTATGTTGTACTGTCATTGAACAATAGAGGGCAGTGGTAGTACATTAGAAGCCTTTTTATAATAAAGCTTAGGAGCTTTTAATTTGCCATTGTGGAGTAAAACATTTTTATTGATGGCCATACTTTGAGATTTGTATGTTTGCAAATAAAATATTTTGGAAAGAAACACGAAACCATTGGATAGTCAATATACTTTCTCAAACCATCGTTTTCCTGACAAATTTCTTCTCTGAAATGGTTATTTGCACAAACGGGAGTTGTGGTAAAGTTACCTTGTAATAATCTATTATCGATAGAGAATATTTGTAACTCGGGGTTTAAATGAGGTTGGTTGTTTAACAGAATAACAGAGTTGGAAGGGTCTTTGGAGGTCTTCTAGTCCAACCCGTTGCTCAAGCAGGAAAGCTCTACATTATTTCAGAGAAATGGTTGTCCAGTCTTTTCTTGGTGTTCACTGTGCACTGATTATGTTAGCTAGTTTGGGGTAACAACCAACCTCAGGCAGCACCAAGGGCTTCCCATATCTCAGTCCTTTTTTCTATTTGTGTAGAAGAGGCGATTGACTGACTATATGAGATGTCATTAAGATGCTTTCAATCTTGGGCTACATTTCTCCTCTTCCATTTCTCCTGATATGCCTTTCCAAAAGGGTGGTGCTAAGCCCCAGTGCAGAAGTGTTTGGAGGACTTTTCTGCCCTTTCTAAACTCAGTTGCTGAGCGGACTGTTTTGCAGCTGAACTGGTCCAGGTGGGGTGAAAGAGAAAACACCTTTACTCAGGGGGAAATTCAAATTTTTTCCCTACCAGTTCGTTGGGTGTGACAGGGGAAGGCTATACTGCATATTACATGAGTCAAAAAGAGGGCCGTGAAAATATTTACTAAGCCCTCGCACCCTGGACATAAATTGTTTCAACTCTTACCCTCAAAACGACGCTATAGAGGACTGCACACCAAAACAACTAGACACAAGAACAGTTTTTCCCCAATGCCATCACTCTGCTAAACAAATAATTCCCTCACCACTGTCAAACTCACTAAGTAAGGCTGCATTACTATTTCTATTAGTCTTCTCATTGTTCCTATCACCCATCTCCTTCCACCTATGACTGCATGACTGTAACTTGTTGCTTTTATCCTTATGATTTATATTAATATTGATTGTTTCTTGATTGCTTATTTGTACCCTATGACAATCACTGTGTTGTATGATTCTCATGATTCTTGACAAATGTATTTTTTCTTTTATGTACACTGAGAGCATATACACCAAAGACAAATTCCTTGTGTGTCCACTCACACTTGGCCAATAAAGAATTCTATTCTGTTCCATTCCATTTTATTCTATTCTATTCTATATTGCAAAATCTCCATTTCCAGCCTACTCTGGGGCCAACCAGAGGTGGAATTTGCAGTTTCTCCAAACTACTCAAAATTTGCGCTATTGGTTCTCCAGAACCTGTCAGAACCCCTGCCTTTGCTTCAAGACACAAAGAGACTGTTGCTCTGAAACAAAGATTTTAACCCCCCCTTACATATTTGATCTTTTTCCAAGCCAAGGAGAACACTTAGTTTTGGCATCAACTCTCTTTGTCAGAACTTACTTTGAAGTGGATTGCAAGGCACTTTAAAGTGGCCTACAAGGTTTCTATATTAGAAATATTATTTTAAACACATATAGTATGCATATGTATGTATGTATGGTTAATGCAGCAGTTCCCCATTGGTACAACTTTAATTTGAATTTCCCTTTATTTTGGTAAGGGGTGGGGATCTTTAGCTTTGCCAGATATGACAGTGACTTCTACAGTGCAAACTACAAAGGCAGGTTGAAAACAGTGAAAAAGCTTCCTGCAGCTGACTATTCTGTGTTTGATGGTTACTATACACCTGAGATCACAAGTCAATTGCTTCTGAGATCCTGCAAAGTAAGTGTTTCGAATTACTAGAGTTATATTGAGTTATATTTATATTATTTTGAAACCAAATTACTGTATTAGATTCCACAAGATGTTAAATACATGGTGAGGAAAGAGCAGCTCATTAGGTTGGCAGCACAAACCCTGTCAACCATATTTTAACCTAACTGGTTGTGAGGCTTCAGTATGTGTGTTAATATGTCGCACAAAGCCAAAAATAATTCCTACCTAAACATATGATTTCCTTTGATAATTATTTTGTTATTATTAATCTAGACCAAAATATTAATATTAAATTAATTAATGTGATCATTTGGATTAAGATTAAAATCATGCAGAAATGTGAGGACAGGGAGATCATTGGCTTGTGGATTTTAGAGAAAACTTTTAGAAGTTAAAACTTGAGATCTGTTTCGGGTCAGTATTTTTATTGTGCTTTTCATGTTAGATTAATGTAAGTACAATTATACTGAATTAAATATTTTTGCTAGAAGATTAAAATGGATTAGTTAATATTTATATTTCCTGAAATGTTGAAAGTTAAATTAAAAGGGCTAAATTCTTTTTACTTAATTTGTTTGTTAAATTTATAATTTGCCTTTTCTCTAGGTGTCCAGATAGCAAAGTATGAAATTGGGGTGAGAGTGCCTATCCCAAAGTCATGCAGCACATTTTAATGGTTGAAATTGGCCTTGTTTCTGGCTGTCTTCAATTGTAATCCAACACCAGTCTATTATACTGGCGAATTCTTTTCTCACAAATCTCTTGTGATCCAAACGTCCTGGATTGCAACTACAATTATTCAAATCCACGATCAGTAGACTTTTATTAGTCAAACATAATGAGAAGGCTGGTTTAAGTAGAACTCTTCCCTTTTATATTCTATGGCAGAGCAAGAATTCAGTCATTTTCCCAAATATAAAATGATTTTGCCATCTAAAGTATTCCACATCCTGCAATGAAAGTTTATACTCTTATTTGAAAACTAGCTAACTGTGTTATAGGGACTATTAAGCTCTTATTCAGCACAACTGTTGTGGTTTTAAGTGGTCTTATGTGATTTGGCTATATCTGTGTTTCAGACTTTGACTCACGAGATTGGACATATCTTTGGGCTCCACCACTGTCAGTGGTTACAATGTGTTATGCAGGGATCTAATCATCTGGAGGAATCAGATAGACGTCCATTAGATCTTTGTCCTATTTGCTTGCGCAAGCTGCAGTCTGTTCTTGGGTTCAGCATTCTGGAAAGATACAAGGTATGTCACTTCAGGATGGAGCCTTGTATCCTTTAACAGGGTGAGAACTGCTTTTAAGGATGCTCTTTCCAGCTCTGGCAGAAAATGAGAAATCCAGATTAGGCAGAAGGGATTTCATTCCATTGCTTTACTGGATAGTAGTGTCCATTCTGTGCTGTTGATAGTAATTATGAGGTTCAAGGCTCAGTTAGGGACTCAAGTAAAAAGCTGAGTTTAGCAGAATAACAGGAAAGTCTACTGGGTAGCATGGACTTATAAAAAGGCCAAGAGTTTTTGAAAAATTAATCCACAGATCCGCCACACCCCACCACTTGTATGTCCAGGATTAGTTTACCACGTATGGCTCGTTTCATTGTTTTTTTTAATGACATTAAGGAAATGAAATGTGTCTCTGAAGAAAATTGATCAGCAATACAATGAGTGAAACAGTAGTAATCAGTGTCGAAATTAGACTTGACACTAAATAGCTACCCTGCATTTTCTGTTTTCTTACTGTGCATGCCCATTTTGAATAAAGTTTCTAATTCTTTTAGGCGCTGCAAAGGTGGATAGAGGATAAAGCTAATGGAACAGAAGAAGGGCACAGCAGTGAGGCTAGAGGAGGATTGCCAAAGCCGGTAGAATCATTTGCAGAAAGTTATGAGTTGCTTATGAAATGCTTAGACGTTCTCCAGAAATAGGTTTGCCATGCAGGTTCAAAGGGAATGCTCTTATTATAATATAATCACTGCTATTGTATGGTGATGAATTAAATATATTTAAATTAAAAGCTAAGAAAACCCCCGTACAGTAAATATTTAAGCTCTTTATTCTGCATGTTTTCTTTTGTCTCTATTAAGTTACTCTTTTCCCCGGAATGTCTAACACAGTCTAATAACACATTATTTATTTCTTATATTGAAAGAGCTAAGCTGTGCTGCAATCCATGGAACTGCTGTCAGTCATCTCAATTAGTTGTTTTGCTCACAATATTGACTGATAAATCAAGCCCTGTTTCTGTCTGTAAAATACCTCCTTACATGATTTTGGAACAAACATTACCAACATTAGGAGCATTTTCTCCCCCTGTTCAGCAAATGGTCATGTTTGCATTCTACAATGAATGACAAATCCTGCTTATTTGCATGGAGCAAGAAGTGGAATGGAAACCAATGTGTTGTGCATATCCATAAACCCTTCATGCACATTGGAATTTAAAATTGGCACAGAAGAGCTTGTGGGGCATGAAATTGATCAGAGCCTCCAACCCTTGTGGCTCCTGAAGTCAGTTAATTTCTATACTGTCAGTTAACAGTATAGACTAGTGATGGTGAACCTTTTTGGGCTCGGGTGCCAAAAGGATGTGCATGCGTGTGATAGCGCATATGCATGTGTTCACACCCATAATGCAATGTGCTTTGCACGCACACAACCTTCCCCTGCTGCGTCCCCTCCCTACCCCACACATGCACCCAGACCTCACTGAAGCCCCCTCACTTCCAGTAGGCCCGTTGGGCTGTTTTTTGCTCTCCCCAGGGTTCAGGAAAGCCCCTGCAGCCTGGGGACGGTGAAAAATGCCCCCTAGACCAATTGGAAGTTTAGAAACAAAAGGAAGTGGAGCTGCCCTACTACTTACCATCACATAGTTGCAACCAGGCCTCGCACACCTCTGCCCATTTCTTCTGCAGCCGGGAAGACATTCCTGAAGGCTTATATATCCAATAACAGAGTTCCAGATTGATCTGGAGCTTTGTTATCAGGTACAGAAGCCTTCAGGAAAACCTTCCCCACTGCAGAAGCAATGGGCCGAGATGTGGGAGGCCTGGCTGCAACTGTTCAAAGCCGAAGAAGTTCCTGAAGACCTCTGACAATGAAAAGGAAGCTGAGGGTGAGCACAAAAGTGAACTTCTGGTTGGCCCGTTACCCTGTATTTGAGCTGGCCAGCGTGCACGTGTGCACAAGAGCTCACATAGGAAAACAACTCGTGTGCCATAGGTTCGCCATCACTGGTATAGACCCTGTCCATTTCATCAAGGGTAACAGATCAAATTCATCGGGTGACGGGTCAAATTCAGCCCAGATATCCGGACAAAACTGCTCCAGTCATATCCATAGCACCAGTATAGCTGAAATCTGACTACAAGCAGAGTGTAAATAAAATATCCACAGTACCTTTAAAATTACACTTAAAAATTCTGACATTAAATAACAAAAACAAAAAAAACAAAACAAAAATCATCTCTGCAGAGGCTCTCTGCATAAGCTCAGTTTTTAACATGTTCCTAACAGCTAAAGAAACTATATATTTTACAGTTCTTAAATAAAAATGCTACTCGTTCTTCGGAATTGAAAAAGGAATAATTTGGAGAACTGATGGTCCTGTGGATGACATTGAGCAATGACCTGAGAAAGTACAAAAGGGAAAGAGGAGAACTACACAAGCACAAGGACATGTTTTAATGTTAGGTGTTGATTAATTTGATTAAAGTGTGCATCCCTCTTTATAACGTCTGAAACATTTTAAATGGGAAATCTGTTAAAATTTAGGAGTAAAAAATCTAATTTCCATGGTTGGATTACTATTATCTGGCGCAATAGTGCTTTCATTTTAACTCTAAATCCAATTAGCATATTTCCTTGCCTAATTAATGCTTAAGCATATTTTTTGTCCTCTTCCTAGCTAGGTAGAATGGATTTCCCACTGTGTATAATTTTCAAGGTTAATTTTAGTTGAACGGGCACTGTCTTCTTCCAGGATGCTTTCTGAGTTCCCAGAAAGGAATACAGTATTTGACACAATAACACCTTTAATTTTGAAAAAAATACAACAAATTTTTGCAGGAATATTAACTTCTTATGAGAATTCCACCTGACAGACAAAATATGACAAAAGGCATATTGATACGTTACCCAGATTATGAGTATATTAATATTGAGTGAATTGTGTATATAGGAGTCTTATTTTAGAAAAAAAAATCAAATAAAGATCTTCCAATTTGCTTGAAATTATGTCTTTTTTGTTGATTTTTTTTGGTTAATGTTCAGACACAAAACGAAATGAGAAACATTCATCTTTCTTCTGTTTCATTTTCATTTTGTTGGAGTCACACTTGCATTGTGTTTTGCATTATATTTTATATAGTTTATTTGTTTTTTAATTAATCTGAGGTAAAGGTAGCCATCAGCATCTATGAAAATATATTTTATAAAGTACCAATATATCAAACCACTACCCTAATTAACCTGGGACTGAGGCAAAGATATTGTTTAATATTTTCATAGATGCTGATAGGGCAATTGCATCTTATCAAGCATTCATGTTTCTCTCAGCCAAGAAAATCTGGATTTTTCAACATGGAACATTTTAAAAGGCTTTTGCCACTGTTCCTCATCTCTACCTCCGCAGCTTTGTGGAGGGAGATGATTTGCTGTGAACCACGGAAAATTATTTCAATGGGATCAATGTCTCCTTTGGAATGTAAGATTTCTGCAGCATCTTGAATGGCCAAACTCAGAATAAAATTGGAATAGAGAAAAAGATACTCAATGGGTCACCTATCTGACACAAGGAAGGCTTTTGGCTTTACAGTAATGACTTAAGCGTGTCACACTTCTCCCTGGTTAGGCAGCTTAAGCCGCTTGATAAAAAAGGAACTTTGTTCTCCCTCATAACTGAGCCATGGCAGGGAAGATTTGAGGGCAAAATGGAAATAAACTTGGTCCGGGTTGAAGAATTGACACTATAGCTGAGGCAGACACTTGGAAGAACACTCTAGAACAGGGATCTCCAACCTTGACCACTTGGAAAACTTGTGGAGAGCTGAGGAATTCTGGGAGTTGAAGTCCACAAGTCTTCAGGTGGCCAAGGTTGGAGATCCGTGCTTCAGAATTCGAGACAAAAAGCGTTCCTGTGGCAACGCCTATCACCAACTCGCCCTCTCACCCCAAAGTGGGGGGACCACTTAGCGATCGCCTCAAAAGTCCTTTCGGGGTTTGCGCGGGGAGGGGACGGGATTACCAAGCGGCCACTCTCACGGCTCCTTCGGGCGGCATCGGCTGGGCGCCTCCCGATTGGTTCAGGCCCGAGCAAAAGGGAGGCGCAACGCCTGCTTTACCCCTAGCGAGGAAACCGGGGAACCTGGCGGCGAGCAGCTGTGGGGTGCGTGAGCGGCGCGGACGTGTGAGTGCACAAACCACCTTTTGCCGTTACTCGTTATATATATACAGTACTCGTAACTTTGGGCTCTTGACTTAACTGAGGTGATTGATTGGGAGGGTTGGGCGAGGAAATCCATTGAAAGGAGGGAGAGCAAACCCCCCAAGCTGGGGAAACTGAGACCCTTCGGCCGGAGCTGCAGAAATCTTGCAACCCGGCCTTTAATTTCGGGTGGGGAGGCGGGCAGGGAGAGTCGGAAAACTAGCAATCTTGTGTACGTTGTCCCACTCCAGACAACGAGGCTGCAAGAGTTTCAGTTATTTGCTTGGGAGGATACGGTGCAGTTTTGCATGGGTCCTTCTAGCTATCATAGTGAGCCCGGGTCCGTGTAGGATAAGCGCAGCGGGAAGGCAGCTATTTGGGGGGGCATCCGTGCTGGAGGTGGGAAGCGGCGGTGGCCTGGCCTGAGGTGGCGCTTCCGGCGAGGGACGGTGGAATTTTCCACGCTGCGCTCCTTGTGGAGGCTGGCAGAGGAGGCCTCGCTCGGTGAGCCTCCGCCCCGCTCCGCTTCGCAGCCTTGCCCCGCGCCCAGAGCTTTTGTTGTGGGGGACGTGGGGCTGAGCGACTCTGCTGGTCTTGCAGCCGCTGCTGCCGTCTGACTCTTTCCCGGACTTCGGCGCGTTTCAAAATGGTCACCCGGCTCCAAATGGAATAGGATAGCATAGGGTAGCATAGGCATAGGCATAAGAATAGGATAGCATACAATGGGATAAAGACAGAAGGGAAGGGAATGGGAATGGGATAGAATAGGGATAGGCATAGGCATAAGAATGGAATACAGCACAATACAATACAACACAAAAGAATAGAATAGGATGTGATAGAATAGGATAGGGATAGGGATAGGGATAGGGACAAGAATAGAACAGGGATAGTCATAGGCAATAGAATAGAATTCTTTACTGGCCAAGTGTGATTGGACACACAAGGAATTTATCTTTGGTCCACATGCTCCCAGTGTACATAAAAGAAAAGATACATTATTTATTTGTTTGTTTGTTTGTTTGTTTGTTTGTTTGTATGCCGCCCCTCTCCGAAAACTCGGGGCGGCTAACAACAATAAAGAAAACAATGTAACAAATCTAATATTAAAAAATAATCTAAAAAAACCCAATTTAAGAGACCAATCATACAAACAAGCATACCATGTATAAATTCTATAAGCCTAGGGGGAAGGGAAAAAATTTCAATTCCCCCATGCCTGACGACAGAGGTGGGTTTTAAGGAGCTTGCGAAAGGCAAGGAGAGTGGGGGCAACTCTGATATCTGGAGGGAGCTGGTTCCAGAGGGTCGGGGCCGCCACAGAGAAGGCTCTTCTCCCGGGTCCCGCCAAATGCATTGTTTAGTCGATGGGACCCGGAGAAGGCCAACTCTGTGGAACCTAACCGGTTGCTGGGATTCGGGCGGCAGAAGGAGGTCCCGGAAATATTCTGGTCCAATGCCATGAAGGGCTTTATAGGTCATAACCAACACTTTGAATTGTGACCGGAAATTGATCAGCAACCAATGCAGACTGCGGAGTGTTGGTGTAACATGGGCTTGCCTTGGGAAGCCCATGATTGCTCTTGCAGCTGCATTCTGACTTGCACCCTATGTGCAGTTCACAGCTGTTCTCTCCCAGCCCGACCTCTGTGGATTTTCTTCCATATAGCATCTTGAGACTCTCTACTTAAGGTTGCTGTGATATGATTGCAATTTAGCTGCTCTGTCCCAAACTCTGGAGAGAGGTTTGTGCTGGTTTATGCAGCCAGCTGTAAAATCTTTGAAAATGGTTTAAGGTGATCCACTGTACAGTTTTAACTGATCAACTCCCGTTTATTAGCGTATCTTATCTCCTGAAGCTTATAGCACCTCCATCAAAGGCAGCATGTTTTTGTATTGTATTTTCCTTTGATATGCATCAGAACTACCATTGTTCCCCCATTCTGACAAATACCTTTCAACTTGGAAATGGAAGTGCTGCTTGGTCTTTGCATACATAACACCTGCATTGAGCTTTAAAAAGCAGCACAAAGATTTTCTGGAAGGTGACCCATTTAAATGTTTTCCTTCCTCCTAAACGGGTCTCATTATATCTCTCCATGCTAGCGGCTTCTGTATGTATCCAAGTGAGAAGTTTTGTTCTTTAGGAAAGTTTCTAAATCATGGAATTACGCTTTTGGAAAAGATCACATCTAGGGCAACACTGCAGTGTGCAGGAAAACCAATTAAATCCTCCTTGTTAAATCCTTCCAGTTTATAGTCTCTGTGGGTATTGCTTACAGTCTAAAATGTTTTTGTTAAATAGTATGACTCTTAATACAATCTGGAATGCTCTGGAGTGAATTGAGAGCCAGTTCTGCTGAATGACCCGAGAACAAGGCTTTCTGAGCATTTTCTGATCCTAATGATTATCTATATGTGTGGCCTCTTCTTTCTGAACAAGCAATGTGTGTTCTTGCAGTCACAACTGGTTGATTTAAATCAGAGATCTTCAAACTTGGCAACTTTAAGACTTGTGGACTTCAACTCTTCAACAGCTGGAGAATTCTGAGAGTTCAAGTCCACAAGTCTTAAAGTTGCCAAGTTTGAAGATTGATACAGAAATTTTTTCTAGGTATTTTACACGAATCAGACCCCAGAGAGCGCTAGACATCCTTTTTAAAGTGAGAAACTAACCAGCAATGTTTCTACCCTGTTTTCCCTATCTCAAGGCCTCAATATAGCTAAGAGCAATTCCCATTGGCTTTCATTTAGCATATCGTTATGGATGTGAGTTATAAACCTAACCATCTGAAGGATACCAGGTTGGAGAAATCTGGCTGCACACATTTTAGCTTAGTTTATTGTGGGAACTCAGCCATTCAATGTATTGTGAGTACATACACAAAATTTGGTAAATTTTGGTTTATTATCTGGAAAGTATAATGGCCATCCTTCATCCCATGAGTATTTTGTAATTGTAATGGAGGGTTATGGTTAGTATGTGTTTGTTCTTTATAAGCACTTGCAAAAACTGCATTTGGTGTAGTGCACACAGAATATTTTTCTTGCCAGACATATTCTTTTTAGAAAGATTTGCACTGAAGTGGAATGATTGTGGAGAAAGGTCCAGGATCATCGCACAGACTGATCCATTTTCATAAGAAAAAAAAAGTCTCAAATATAGTCTTGAAAGTTTTGCAGGACCTTTATTTGTATGAAGTGACAGAAGAAGCCTAAGCAAAGCTAAAGAGCAAGTAGGTGGAAACAGGCAAGCAAGGTGCCCTGAAGGGACAATCATCTTAAAGAAAGAATGACACATTCAACCCAGGCAGCGAACAGGGAAGTTGGAAACACCAAAGCTCTGGAAAATTTCATGAAACAAATGGTGAAGGACTGAAGATGTGACTGGGAATTGAAAGCATATTCTAGAACAGTGATGGTCAGCCTATGACTTGGATGCCAGAGGTGACATATCAACAACTTTCACTCAAAAGCATATTCTATTCTCAAGTGAGATTTTTGGAGGCTGGAAGACTGCTCGAGAGTGGGGGGTGTCTTGGACAGGTTGCAGAGGGCTGACAGCACAAAGAGAAAACTGCATGGTCAATTTTTTTGAGTGGCAGAAATGCTGCTAGTGCTGACACTGAGGCCTAGGCCTCTACTTCAAGCCCAGCATCAGCCTGCCACTGAGTGTTGCTGTTTAGAGCAGGAGTCTCCAATCTTGGCAATCTTGAAGCCTGGAGGACTTCAACTCCCAGAATTCCTCAGCCAGCTTTGCTTTGCTGGCTGGGGAATTCTGGGAGTTGAAGTCCACCAGGCTTAAAATTGTCAAGGTTTAGAGTAACAAAGTTTGGGGAAAGATAATTCTTTGTAGTTCAGGATGTGTGTGTGTGTGTGTGTGTGTAAAAGAGAGAAAGAGGTGGGGGAGAGGAGAGGGAGATACTCACTGTGATTATTTTTCCAGATTTTCAGACATGCCAAGCCCCAAGTTTGCCATTGCTATCCTAGAAGCCATGAGGCAAATGTGGAAGCCCCATGGATAGATCCTAAGAGTTGGCCAGCCGTTCCCTTAATTAGATTGGGTCTCACGATGAGGCGTTTCTAAAATTTATGTGTATCTTTCCACATTAGGATGAGCACTGTGTGGTTTTATGAGCCCTGTTGCTAGCATAAGTACAGTATGCCACATAAAAATGTTTTACTGCTCGGTTCCTATGTCTTCACCTCACCTTTTCTTCAGTTTATGACAGAGTGTAAAATAATCCTGAGCTGGGCGAAGTTGATATTTCTCTTTTGACGTCAATCCAGGTGAAGCTTCAGATATATAAAACCTGTTAGGCTTTGCCTGCCAACTCAAAGAATGAATGATAGTACTAACAAAAAGACAAGTGATGAAGTTTAGAACTAAAAGAAAGTTTAAACCAATTTTTTTTGTTTTCATTAAAAAAAGTTTATTGCAAAACTCATTATTTGGTAGCACTTCCAGAATCCACTAATTTACAGTACAGAATAAATCAGCATCCTGCTTCAACCATGTTTAATCCTGATTTTGAGTATCTTGTTCAGATGCATGCATTCTATTTGTACATAATATAGTATGTACATAGTAACTTCAGATGCAGTTGTTTACATACACTGTATTTAGTACTGGAAATATTTGTAACATTACAGTAGAACTTTGTTAACTTGCAGAGACTACTAATTTTTCTGACTACATGTCAAGTACACAATATGCTTTTTCTCATATACGTTGCCCTTGTGTAGTGATTGAAACTGGTTGTTGTGAAATAACTAAGCAACACAGTGATCCAGTGACTGAAAGACACAGTGGTGCTTTCTCATTCAGATGAAGTTTTCTTATACAGGGTCTGTATCTGATCTCACATACACCCCCAAAACACACATACGTTTCCATGCCCTCTGCCCCCTAACCTCCCAATAAAAGTGTTAAGTGCACATTCATAAGTTCAGCTTTGTAACCCTCCTGGTACTTGAGGTTGCAGGAAACTGACCAGATCTTAATCAGCTTCACACTTAAGGTTTTTGTTAGGGTAAATGTTTGCATTGGTTGGAAAATGACATTTTAATTACTGTTTTATTTTCAAGCAGTCACTGTTGCTACAGAAGGACTGTCTGTATTATTGCAGTTTTATATTAAAATTCAAACTACAATAATTTGGATAGGTTAGACCAGAAATAAGTAAGAAATCAGCATTTGCCAAGTGACTGTGACCTTTTATTCCAAACATTTTATTAAATTGCTATGCCTACCTTGCATTTTCTGCTTTATTAGGAATATAACAAGTATATGATATGCTTGCTAGACATATCCGTAATTTCATTGGCACATGCTTCGTATTTTATTCCTTTATTTGCCACCCAAAAAATGCAGAAAATCTAGTTATTCCCTTCTCTCAGTGTTCTCTGCAGTTTATCAAGGCTCTACTGTACATGATAAAGTGCTGAAAGTAAACAACCAATCCCAAATTGCAACACGGTCTTCAGAATTTTCCAGCAGGGAGACAAGATGGATTGCTTAAGATACAGGGACACCATGTTCCTGTGCCTAGGCCCCTGGGCCCTCTTGATTACAAAAGTAAAGGATTTTACTAGAACATAGTGAAAGTAAACCGCTCTTAAGATCATGTTTTTGCTGTTTTATAAGAATATTTTGTATATAATTCATTGAAAATTTGCCAGCATTCATATATAAGTCCTTAAGTACATTATGATGGTATAGATTAGGCTGCATTTGTTTTTTTGGTAGGGGACTCTGGAAAACCCTATCAGGAATCACAATGACCTTAATTTGTATAGTCTTAGCAGGATAATTGACATACAGTGCCAATGGATTATCAAGAAACATTTGAATCTGTACTTGTGTGTATTCAGAACAAAAACGTCTTATTTTCTCATTTTCCCCTGAGTTGTCTTGTGAGAAAGAGACTTATAAAAGTGGGGTAAACAAGCTCATGTCACCTTTGATGTGGCTATTTATTAAAAGTCAGTGAACAATAGTCATCATGTTGCTGCCACTTCTTAGAATTCCCTTTCTTTATACAAAACGTAACTGAAAATGGGAGATGCACAAATTGCATTTTAAAAATATTAACTTTGTTGCATTTTTCTGTCTGCAGTGACTGTTACATTGATCCATGCATTATGTAGCTGCAATGAATGGAGCATTTAAAAAACAACAGGGTTACCAGATATAGCTGTAAAAAATCTGCATGACCACTAGATGACAGCCAATAGTTTGGTTTAAGTGTCTCTCTGCTGCCCTCCTATGGTCACTTGGATTTTTAAAACACAGGTCAGATAACCCTCATAGCTCTCCAAGGCTTGGTTTATGAAGATGGCCCCTTTAAGATCCCAAATATGGCTACATTGAGACACATTGCCTAGTGGGAATTGCAAGAAAGTAGATGACAGAGGCATTAAGTTACATAGTTTCACCTTTCAATGCTCTCTACTGTAAGGACAACTGTTGTCATACAAATGGAATGACAAAATGTACAGCCTTCATATGAAGGCACTGATGGAACAATCAGAACATATATTTAATTCATATGAATTATCTGCACATGAATGAGTGTGGAAGTTAACAAAGGTAAGAACAGGTCCCAAAAATATAGCACAAACATTTTCCAGCTTGTCCACAGAGTACTAAAGCTTACAGATATAGACCTAACTGAAAGGCGATTCATAGTATAACCAAAGACCGGAATGTTTTCAGAATAAAAATGTTTTTCTCCTGATTCATCAGATTTTAACTTGACTTACAACAGTTCATTTAGTGACAATTTAAAGTTACAACATAATTGAAAAAAGTGAGTTATAACTTAGGACTGTTGCAGCATCCCCATAGTCACATGTTCAAAATTCAGACAATTGGCAACTGCCTCAATATTTATGAGGATTGCAGTGTCCCAGAGGCACATGATCACTTTTTGCAAACTTCTGATAAGCAAAGTCAATGGGGAAGCCAGATTAACTTAATAAACATATTATTCACCTAACAATTGCAGTAATTCCCTGAACAACTGTGGCAAGAAAAGTTGTAAATGGAGGCAAAGTTCACCTAACAAATGTCTCGCCTAGCAACAGAAACTTTGGGCTCACAATTGTGATCCTAACTCAAGGACTATCTATAATGAAACAATCTTAATACAATTCCATACACGCTTGAGATGTTTTACAGGATTTAAACCACAGCCTCCATTACATCAGAGCAGACTCTCAAAGTCTTATTAACTAAGCCTAAAGTCCGGTTGTTTCAATCTTTTAATTCCAATACACCACACAGTATCTTTGTTTCATTTCTTTAAAAGGCACCTGTTGCAAGACTTCTGAAATCATAAAAATAAGAAGGTGTACTATTGCCTATGCCTAAAATTCTACACACTAGAAATGCATCAAGACTTAGAAAGAGTTTAGAGCAAATGGTCTGTTTTAAATAACAGTTAATCACAAAATAAAAATAAATAATATTTTTTACAAATTAAAACTGCTAGAATCAGTTATTTGCCTGAATATCAAAAGGCAAGTACCACTAAGTCATTAAAAGTACAATCCTATTCATGCACAATCAGAACTAGTCTTTCTATGCCTGCTATGATTTTGAATAGATCTACTCGAAAAGCAAGTTCACCAAGGCTGCAAATTTATGCACATTCAGTAGTGAAGAAAACAGTACTACATATTTCTTAAAAGAAAACAGTACTACATTTAAATCATCATACTTAGGATTATGCAGTAAATTTTTTATCTGCATTTTAAGGTAACACTGTTGTGAAAAAGCTATAGTAACTGGCCGTAAAATAGAACTGGTAACCTCAAAGTTTTGTTGCAGTTTTTTTAAAAAAAAGCACATAAAAGCTATTTGTTAATTCACTAGTGAGGAGTGACAAAAGTTAACTTCTTCCCATAAGTTTCTGGATTCCAATTCAAGTCACAGGATGAGGAGAATTGGCTACCTGTTCCAAATATAAATTTAATAACTGTTCTCCAAAATTAAAACACAGCTATGCTTATCTGATGAAAAGAAACAGTTCAAGACTGTTTCATCAGATTAGTTATTTTGTGGCACTATTTGTGTTTTTAAGAGAAGAACCATTTCTGGTATGAGATCCTCCTAGACAACAAAAAACATGGCTTTTAGTTAGATGAGCTATATCTGATTTTTTCTTTCATCTAATGTCTTGCTTCTTCACTGTGATTTAGAGTTGAGATATTACGTGTTGCCTTCTTCCCGTTAATAAGAACATTTGAATCACAGCTTCATGCTCGGTAGGAGTGTGTGCATGGAATTAATCAATGGAACTTCACATGCCAGGTGTTTTCAAATATTAGATAATATTAACTAGTTTTTATGATTGCTAACATGTTCACCTTTGTTATGTTGCATTCCCTTTAATGTGTTGGCTTTGAAAGGTGGACTTGAGCTGATTTGTTTTTCCCCAATCTCTAAATAATATATATTAAAATTCAAGCTATGCTAGCAGAGCCATTTTCAGAATCCTCTGTTTTCCCAAAATCAGTTTCTATAAAATCGTCCTGAGGCTCTGAGAAATTCTCTTGTATTGATTGTTTCTTTCTTTGACATGCTAAATTCTTGCAAGGCCTCACCAATGAAAGGAATATAGCAGCCAGCAGCATTCCACCGGCACAGGAATAGAATGCAGAACTGTATTGTTTTGTGGTATCCACTAGTATACCTGTAAAGCAGGAAGAAGAGAGCATGTTATGAAAAACTTTATACATGTCAGTTGGCACAATCTTTTGAAACATTTTCTTCAGATTCCCCCCCCCCCCGATTATGACTTACGGAACACCAAATCTAATTTTCCAAGTGTAAGAAGAATCAGAGGGGCACAGTAAATTACTTAAACAATTACCAGTATTACATTATTTTAAAAAGAAGGTTCATGGCATCGGACCAGAATATCTCCGCCTTCTGCCGCACAAATCCCAGCGACCGGTTAGGTCCCACAGAGTTGGCCTTCTCCGGGTCCCGTCGACTAAACAATGTCGTTTGGCGGGACCCAGGAGAAGAGCCTTCTCTGTGGCAGCCCCTACCCTCTGGAACCAGCTGCCCCCGGAGATTAGAACTGCCCCCACCCTTTCGTAAAGTTCTTAAGACCCATCTCTGCTGTCAGGCATGGGGGAACTGAGACATCTCCCCCGGGCCTATACAGTTTATACATGGTATGTTTGTGTGTATGTTTGCTTTTCATAATATGGTTTTTAGTGTTTTTTAAATTATTACATTTGTTCTTATATTGTCTTTGTTATTGTTGTGAGCCACCCCGAGTCTACGGAGAGGGGCGGCATACAAATCTAATAAATAATAATAATAATAATAATAATAATAATAATAATAATAAATGACTTCACCAAACTTGGGTTCCCATGATGCATGCTTGGGGTTTGGGCCCATCCTAAATAGCTCAAAATTGTAAACAATTCTAGAAAGAAATTGAAGGTGTTCCTTGAAGTGCAGCCATTCAACTCACCACTACAATTATTTCTAAACAGTCTTAAAGATAAAATGATGACAGTCGTTTGTCTTGGGCATAAAAGTCAAATGATCAGTTGTTCTTTAATTAGTGTTTCACTCAGGTTGAGTCCGCTTCCATCTTATTTAATTTTTACACCCTTTAAGCTGTGACTGGGCATCTAGTAGTTGGTCTCCCAGATTGTTATGAACTGTACCTTCCACCACCCCTTAGTAGCTCTAGAAGGCTACAGGTGTCCTCTTTCTCGCTTACCTTCCACATGAAAATAGTGAAGGACTGGCCAGCAATGCCTCTGCCAAAGAAAATTGAACCAGGGAAGGCCGCATGCGGCCCTCCCAGGCTCCCTTTCAACTAGCGGAAGGCTGCAGGAGGATTGCCCCCAAATCCCGCCTGGGCCACCACTGGTGCCCCTGACACAAGTGATGTCGAGCTGCCCCCCCCCCCCCCCCGATCAAACAACCCTGATGCAGCCTTCAATGAAATCGAGTTTGACATCCCTGATCTAGGAATATTTCAACTTCCTTCTGCTTCCCTATATACCCTAGATCAGGGGTAGGCAAAGTTGGCTCTTCTATGACATGTGGACTTCAACTCCCAGAATTCTTCAGCTAGCATGATTGGATGATGAATTCTGGGAATTGAAGTCCACAAGTCATAGAAGAGCCAACCTTGCCTACCCCTGCCCTAGATGAACTGAATTGAATGTTCCCTGCTCACACAAGGGCAACTTTTCCATTTTTTACTTGTTCTTCAACTGTGGTTTAGTATATATTACCACCACAGTAGAAAGCTGCCTTATACCAAGTCAGGTAGCAAGTCCACACAAGGTGGAATCTTGTCAGTACTGGCTAGCAGTATCTCTTCATATTTTCAGGGAGGGCTTCTTTTTTCCCAGCCCTACCTGATCATGACACATTGAACCTTGGGAAACGTATGCAATTGTTATGAAGCCCTAGCACGAGTAGTAAGTAGAGAGAGAAGTGAGAAGATCTCTGAAATGCTACTTAATGTTACCTGCAAGGGGTGGTCCAGCCAACCCTGCTAAGCTTTGAATAAATACGTAGACCCCTGCGGCCGATGCCATCCTCTCAATGCCGATGACATCGTCTTCAGCCAGCATTGGAATGTGTGTGCCCGCTACTGTCCCAAGCATGAATCCGAAGAAAATGCTACACGTCATTAGTTCCCAAAAATTGTAGGCGAGGGGGAAGGCAAAAAGGGCAATGTCCAGCAGAATGACACAGATGAGCTCGATGTAAATTTTTCTGATGGGCTTTTTGTTGAGCACCCAACCCGCGCCAATTCTACCAAAGACCTCGGCGATTGCCATGGCTGAGAGGATGTAAGCAGAGCGGTCCTTGTTGATGCCAAGGCTCATGCTGAGAGGAATGATGTAGAGCGAAGGAGCAAAGAATCCCAAAGTAGCAAATAGCCCAAAAAATGCGTAACAAATAAAGCCGCGGTCTTTCAACACAGAGAAGTCTAGGAGCTTGGGTTTGGGTTCCTTGGTAGGAGTGCCACTACTGGCTACGAACATCTCTGTGCTTTCCTTTGGTTCTTCACTTTTAAGTTCTAAGTTGGCAACTCTAGGTGTGTTGTGAGGTGAGGTAGTTATTTCTACTCCGGAGTCAATGGAGTCTATTGAAGTGCGTGTCTGTTCATTTTCAAGCATGTACTTTGTCTCTCTCTGCTGTTCCACTGGTGATGCTTTCACTACTTCTTGTGCTATGATTGTGAGGGGCCTCAGCAGCAATCCACACGCAGTGATTCCAAGCTGCAGTAGACCAACAAACAAGAGGCTGGTTCTCCAACCAAAGTATTCCTTTGAAGCAGTGATAGCTATAGCATGGGAAAAAGTAAAATATACATATGAACTTTGAAAAACACCCCTGTTTGTAACAGCAAGTTTAAATTTTGCCCTAGTTTGCACTCATGTAGCTTAGGGACAGGCATAGAATTCTTGGCTAAGTCTCTTTTTTTGGGGGGGTGGGGGGGGTGGTAGACATCTTAAGCATGAGAAATGGAAAAGCAAACTAGAAAACATATTTTTATATTAAGTGTTTTTTGTCCAGGTAAGCTTTGGTGCTGCTGAACTTTATAGCACATATTTATTTATTTATTTATTTATTTGATTTGTATGCCGCCCCTCTCCGCAGACTCGGAGAGGCTAACAACAGTAACAAAACAGTATAATCCAATACTAAAAACAGTTAAAACCCATTATATAAAAACCAATCATACATACAGACATACCATGCATAAAATTTTAAAGGCCTAGGGGGAAAGTGTATATCAATTCCCCCATGCCTGGCGGCAGAGGTGGATTTTAAACAGCTTACGAAAGGCAAAGAGGGTGGGGGCAATTTTAATCTCTGGGGGGAGTTGGTTCCAGAGGGCCGGGGCCACCACAGAGAAGGCTCTTCCCCTGGGTCTCGCCAAACGACATTGTTTGGTTGACGGGACCTGGAAAAGACCCACTCTGTGGGACCTAACTGGTCGCTGGGATTTGTGCAGCAGAAGGCGGCCCCTGAGGTAATCTGGTCCGGTGCCATGAAGGGCTTTATAGGTCATAACCAACACTTTGAATTGTGACCGAAAACTGATCGGCAACCAATGCAGACTGCGGAGTGTTGGTGTGACATGGGCATATTTGGGAAAGCCCATGATTGCTCTCGCAGCTGCATTCTGCACGATCTGAAGTTTCTGAACACTTTTCAAAGGTAGCCCCATGTAGAGAGCGTTACAGTAGTCGAGCCTCGAGGTGATGAGGGCATGAGTGACTGTGAGCAGTGACTCCCGGTCCAAATAGGGCCGCAACTGGTGCACCAGGCGAACGCCCCCCTCGCCACAGTTGAAAGGTGTTTCTCTAATGTGAGCTGTGGATCGAGGAGGACGCCCAAGTTGCGAACCCTCTCTAAGGGGGTCAATGATTCTCCCCCCAGGGTAATGGACGGACAGATGGAATTGTCCTTGGGAGGCAGAACCCACAGCCACTCCGTCTTAACAGGGTTGAGTTTGAATTTGTTGACACCCATCCAGGCCCCAACAGAATATTAGACAGAAATGCACACACAAACACACATTCATATACATACATATCTCTAATACAGTTCTTACTTTTCCAAATCTACACTCTGTGAAACTAAAAACAGCATCTTCCTCCATCATGATGGAATTAGTTATATGCAAGAGATATGGGAGCTAGAACAGAAGTGGGAGACACTAAATATGGGCAAAATGAAGGTTCCTGCGTGGAGGAAGTTTGAAAGCACATTTCATTTTAGCACGTATAGTAGGCCTGAGGAACTCTAGGAGCCTACTAGAATTGCATCAAGCCATTTGGACATGCCAAGACCCCAGGGTTTGGATTTCAGATACAGTGGGTTAATCTTCCAGATTAAACATATAGACAACCTTTCTACTATTAATACTGCAGTTGGAATTGCAACTCAGCTTTATTTTTAGCTTGGAAACTTTGCACAGGTTGTGTGTCATTTTACTCCGCTTATTGAAAAAAATAGTAGCAAAGTGAGAACATGCTCTGTAGCAGCAGGAGCTCATGTCTTGAATAACAAAGGAGTCAAATCATCCCCAATTACAAATTTAGACGCACTCCCCCTTTTATATTTCCAATGCAATGATCTGGATATCCCTTCTGTCATCTTGCCCTTGATTTTTCTAAATCTCCCTCCCCCACTTCTTACTTAGCAGGTGGTGTGATTTTTCTTAAGACTGGAAAGAAGTTCTAATTACTTGGAATATAATGAATGGATTGATTTCTGACTCTTAATGGAAACCGCATGCGTTCCAAGAACTTGCTATGCTTTTCTAGAAAATATCTTTGAAGTTGAGAATACGATTAAATTGATTTCCTGTCTCTTTGCAGGATCTCCAGTAAGAGTGTACAACACTCTTCCCCCTCCCTAATTCTCCCCCATAACAATCCTATGATGTATGTTGGGCTGAAAATAATAATAATTTAATTTATTAGATTTGTATGCTGCCCCTCTCCGAGGAAAATGAGTGGCCCCACCAAGTAGGCTTCTACTGCTGACAGTAGCTTAACCTTTGCATCTATAATACTTGCGCTAATTACGTAGCTGTTTGTTTTGTTTTTAGTGCTTTTAGATCAGTCCTGATTGCTGGACAACTCCATACAATTTTCTTGGCAACATTTTCAGAAGTTGTTTGCCAATGACTTCTTCCTAGGGCTGAGAGAAACTGACTGGCCTCAAATCATCTATCTGGCTTCATACTTAAGGCCCAGCAAGAACCTCTGGTTTCCTAGGTTCTGGTCTAATGCTTTTACCCACTAATTCTTAATGGCCCCCAATTATCTGTTTACTTCTTTACAACATACAGCCTTTGGAGCATGATTTAATGGATTAAGCACAGTTCTGCCCAAATCCATGGCTTTTATTATGTCTGGCAGGATTGTATAATCTTTAAGAATGCAGCTAGACAATGTTGCATACAATGATTAAGATGGAAATCCTTTGTCCCTTATTGATCCTCTTTTCTGCTCTATTATGAAGTAACCCAAAGAGGAACATTAATTCGAAGTTTATTTATTTATTAAATTTGTATGCTGCCCCTCTCCGTAGACTCGGGGCGGCTCACAGCAGTGATAGAAACAATGTACAATACAAATCTAATAATACAAAATTAAAAACCCATAATTTAAAAAACATGCACACAACACACCATACATAAATTATATAGGCCTGGGGAAGATATTTCAATTCCCCCATGCCTGACGGCAGAGGTGGGTTTTGAGAAGTTTACGAAAGGCAAGGAGGTTGGGGGCAATTCTGATCTCTGGGGGGAGTTGGTTCCAGAGGGCCGGGGCTGCCACAGAGAAGGCTCTTCCCCCTGGGTCCTGCCAAATGACATTGTATATTCTCTACAACAGGGATCCTCAACCCCTGGCCATGGACCGGTACTGATCTATGGTTCATTGGGAATCGGGCTGTGCAGTGATCGCGCCAGTCGCTGGCACTCACGGTGCACTCTGAGATTTGCTGTGCACACGTAGCAGCTGAATCTCATGCAAGTGTGCACATCCTCACGCATGCGCGGAAGCAAAAAAGCAGTGATTTTCACCCAAATCTTGCTCGTGTGAGCATGCTCACACGAGAGATTTAGGTGATTTTCCTCTATTTCAAAAACAGAGAGAATCACCGGTATCTCTCCAGTTGCACACGTACATGGTTCCGGAACTACCGGAGCTGTGCACCTGGGTGCACTGGCTGCTGCCCATTACTGGGGCTGTGCAAGCAGCAGGTGAACAGGCTAAATTTAATCTGCACATGCGTAAGATCCAGGATGCACACATGAAACCATCCCCTCGCCGGTCTGTTGAGAGGTAGGTTTTTTTCCCCTGAAACCAGTCCTTGGAGCCAGGAAGATTGGGGACCTCTGCTCTACAATCAATGTATTTGTAAACTGAAAATAAAAGTTTAACATGGCCCCAAGGAAGCTGGGTTTGAGCAGGACTATGTTTTGATATGTCCATACCAAAAAAGGGTGAAGAAGCATACAATATTAAGATGCTCGTTTACCTGGTGCAAAAGAAAAAACAGCAAAGCACTCTCCTGTAGAAGCCACGGCAGTGACCAATGAGCGTTTTTTATCGAAGTACTGAGAGAGGATGGTAACAGTCGGAAGAAAGGCAAAACAATATCCTAAACCTGTGAATAAATGCCAAATGTTAAAATATAGCTGTTATGCTCCTGCGGGATCAGAAATATTTACTTCCCCCAGCTGTATTTTTTAACGAATCATTCACTCAGGACATACTCTTTGCTACCAATAATTTCTCTTGAAATAGCAATAGAACTTAGATTTATATACCCCTTTACAGCCTTCTCCAAGAGGTTTACAGAGAGTCAGCCTATTGCCCCCAACAATCTGGCTCCTCATTTTACCAACCTTGGAAGGATGGAAGGCTGAATCAACCTTGAGCCTGGTGAGATTTGAACTGCCAAATTACAGGCAGGCAGGAGAAGTAGCCTGCAGTACTGCACTCTCACCAGTGCACCACCATGGCTCATTCTGACATGTTTTGCTAATTCTTGTTAACAGGTGTAGTTTTTCAAATTAGAATGTGCTGTGATACATTTCCCATAATAAGCTCTCAAAATGCGCCCTTTTTCTGTCAGAGGGGAAAGAGGCTGGACACCCAGATCTGCCAGTGATGGTGTTAACAACCAGGGTCACTCAGCGGAACTGGGAACGATGCAGATTTTTCTCTTTCTGAGATACCTTGGCCTCTTCATACAAGAGCTACTTCTACTCCTGAATGTAAACATTTCTGGTAGAATTATTTCTTAAGAAAAGAAACTCACCCGAAACTATGCCAATTGAGATGTACATTTCAACCAGTGTACGTGCAAAGGAAGCGGCAACCATTCCACTACAGACTAATAGCCCCCCAATCATCACCACCACACGATGACCAAAACGATTAGCTGCAATTGTAGAAAGAGGAGCTGCAAAAAGAAAGATGTAATTGTTTACATCTCTTTTCAGACCGGCATACTAACCCTCTGGAACCAACTCCCCCCAGAGATTAGAATAGCCCCCACCCTGCTTGCCTTTCGTAAGCTCCTTAAAACCCACCTCTGCCGTCAGGCATGGGGGAACTGAGATATTCTTTCCCCCTAGGCTTCTACAATTTATGCATGGTATGTTTGTATGTATGATTGAACAAGGGTTTTTAGCTGTTTTTAGTATTGGATTGTCACATGCTGTTTTTACCACTGTTGTTAGCCGCCCCGAGTTCACGGAGACGGGCGGCATACAAATCCAATAAATGAATGAATGAATGAATGAATGAATACTGCAACCCAACCTATGTGCTTTGGTTAGCAAGGTCCTTCAAATCTCTCCTCTCCTTATTAACACCTCGTATCCAACAGCTAGGAACGTGGCAACATATAAGTCACTGGTTCAGTGATTCAAACTTACCAGGCACCAGTATAATTTACTCCTGATTATTTTAATTTTACTCTATTAGAGCAGCCCAAAGTGGTACATCGTACACTAATGTATGGTAGTAAAGAGTAACGGCACCCAGCTAAAAACTGGGAGATTGGAAATTTTGGTCCTGTTTTAGGCACAAAGCCAATTGGTGATCTTGGACCAATCACTTTCTCTCAGCCCTAGGAAGGAGGCAATGGGAAACCACTTCTGATAAACCTTGCCAAGAATACTGCAGAGACAAATCCAGACAGTTGCCAGTGACACCGGTATAAATCACCCCCTTCCCTACAGTATGTATATTTTGTTAATATATTGGCAAGTTAGCAAGCGTTCCAAGTATAAGGCCCCAAAATGTAATTGAGTCACCAGAATGCCAAAGTTATTATGTCCCAGTAATTCTACTTTCATTATGTCCCTTCACAGGTTTCAACAGAGAAACCCTATTTCCCAGATCCTATCAGGTGACATGGTTTGATTAATAGGTAACAAAAATATGCTAACTCTGCAGAATCAAACAGGATGGGCATATCCTATGAGAGGATGGCCCCCTCAAATATATCTGTAAACTTGAATTAAGCCATTGTCTAGAACAGTTATAAACATAATTATAATTTATATAATTATAAATCAATGTATACAGAATGCAATTCTTAATTGGTCTAAAACTGTAATTTCTTTCAAAATCATCTTGTTGAAAGACAAGCTGGTTTGACTGAGAAATCTCACTTAGGATAAATATATGTAGTCCTTACTGACTGCAACTAGTATTGGCAAATCTGTCACTGACACGGTTGTTAACCCAAAACATCATAACCACACCAGATTTACAGCATTAAGTGAATCACTATGGGCTCTTAAGCGTAAAGTGACCACGATTTACTGCTGGCTTCCCCATTGTCTTTGCTTGGTGGAAGCCATCTGTGAAGATTGCAAGTAGTGATCACAGGATGTTCTGACGCTTATAATAAATGCATGCTGGTTGCTACATGCCCAAATCGTGATCACTTTGCTGCAGGGCATGGTGCAATGGCTGCAAGTTCAAGGACTGACTGTAATTATCACTGTTGTTCAGGTTTAGGGTTTGTCTGAATGCTTGCTAAACAAGTGGTCATTAAATGACCACCAATAGTATAACCAAGCCTTATGCTGGGTAGGTCCCCTTTCAGTCCATTGGAAGCACAGGTCTTAAGTCATAGGTACCCATATATAAGACAAGGATTGCAAGACTTCATATAACTATCATCTAAGTATACACTTACCTGTAAACGTAAGTACAAATACACATATTGAGATTATCCACGATATCCTGCTGTTGCTTTCATTAAAACATTCCATTAAGTCAGTAAAGAAGACCCCAAAGGACTTGATAATGCCATACGTCAAGGCCTCCACAAAGAAGAAAGCGAACGCCACAACCCATCCCCATCCTCCATCAGGCACTTTAGTATAAACGTTTGGGGTGATGCATGACATTCTGGGTGCCTTGACAGTCATTTTGATCTGGAAAAGAAAAGATGGTAAGATTGGGGTATCCTCTAAAAACACAAGGCACATAATGTTCACTTGCTAAAACATAAGGAATTAAGTGTGAAATAAATATTAAACAATGTAGTTTCCCCTAGACCAAGGGTAGCCAAAGTTGGCTTATGGACTTCAACTCCCAGAATTCCTGAGCTAGCATGAATAGCTCAGGAATTCTGGGAGTTGAAGTCCACAAGTCATAGAAGAGCCAACTTTGCGTACCCCTGCCCTAGACCAGGGGTGTCAAACTCAAGGTCTGGTTGACAAACCTAGCCCATGGGTTGCTTAGCAGGGTCGCCCAGGAAATAGTAAAGGACTGGCCCACGGTGCTTCTGTAAGCAAAAACAGGTGCCCCCAACATGAGTCATGAGCTGGCCACGCTCATTCCAGGCCAAACACAACCCTGATGCAGCCCTCACTGAAATCGAATTTGACACCCCTGAGAATTAAAATAAATTTGTCTATCAATTCTCCATCTCACTACCACAAATCATGCTGCAATTTTATAGGGCTAGTTGAATTTCTAAAGCTCAAAATATAATTTCATTATAACAACAAGCTGATGCTATTCAATTAAGGATCAAATAAAAATGTAGTAGAGGGCAGTTCTGGGGCTAACAAAGAATCTATGATGATCCCAAAGCTGTAGTGAGAGTGGGGAGAATCCTGTATTTGCCATCTGCTCGTGAGGCTGGTTTCTATTTAAATCCAAGCCTATCCTACTGTTAAGAGATGTCTTTATAGTTGAAAATACTGAACCATCCCATATGATGATTTAAAATGTTGCTGGTTCTGCTTTTTCGAGTCAGATTTGACTCTTAGTGATTGCCTGGGCGAGTCCCTGCAGTTTTCTTGGCAAGGTTTCTAAATTGCTGGTTCTTCCTCAGACTGAGATAAACTCACCCACAAAAACACAACTGCTTTTGTGCTTAAGGCAGAACAAGAATTTCATGGGCTTCCAGTTTTTGCTCAGGATCTTAACCACTCTAACCAAACTGGCCCTTTTTAAGCACTAGAACAGCCTATATCAGTGACGGCAAACCTATGGCCAACGGTGGCACGTGAAGCTATATCTACTGGCTCGCAAGCTGTTGCCCTAGATTAGCTCCAATGTGCACATGTGTGCTGGTCCACTGATTTTCGGCTCGCACAGATGCTCTGGGAGGGTGTTTTTGGCTTCCAGAGAGCCTCCAGGGAGATGGGGGAGGGAGTTACTACCCTTTCCCGGCTCCAGGGAAGACTTTGGAGCCTGGGGAAGGCAAAACACGAGCCCACTGGGCCCACCAGAAGTTGGGAAACATGCCTCCAGAGGACCTCCAGGGGCGGGGGAAGCTGTTTTCGCCCTCCCAAGGCATTGAATTAAGGGTGTGGGCACTCGGACATGCGCAATAGCGCATGCCCATGCTTTTTCAGCACCTGAGGAAAAAAAGGTTCACCATCAATGGCCTATGCAGATAATTTTTGAGTTACGACTGTAATTTAGGTCCACAATTAGGGTTATAAAACAAGTCTTATGTCTGGATCTTACATTATTTATGGCAGTCATTGAGCAAATGTGGCAATCATTGAGGAGAACCCATTGTTTACTATGGGGTGGTTTTTGTTGGAAATTGGAAGTAAACTTTGGTTTCTGGGCAAAAACCAAGTCACGTGATTGTGGAGCAGAAAACCACTGCAAAAGGGGGCCAGCTGCTCAAAATGCAGTCACATGACCTGTGGAAATTGGGGTGGATGTTGGAACTGGATTCTAAGTAAAAAAAAGTGGAGGGGATCCGTCAGAACTTTGATCATAAATCAAGGTTTACCTGTACACAGTACAGATGACTGTTGGATGCTCTGTATAGGACTACCTATACCATACACACACACACACACACACATGTCACGTTTTGGCTGAATTTGAAAATTAAGGGAGACTATGATAGATCTATTTCAGCCTTATTTTGGCCTCATCAGCTAGCCATACCCTCATTGAACTTGAACCTCACTTGAACCTGCAACCTTTGCCTTGTAAGGCAGAGAATTAACCTCTAGGCTACAATATCCAATCCCTTCAGCTCTGTACCAGGGAAGGGTTACATATTTTGAGAATCTCTGATCTATACACAGGCAGTAATTGTTGATTCTTAAGGTGCTTGATAACTCAATAAAAGCTCCTTATAAAAGACACTCTCTAAAACAGATTCAAGCATGCTTGAAAAAGTATCTTTGTGCTGATACTTTGTATAGATTAATGCCATACCACATAACCTTTGAGTGGTTCTTAGAAATATGAGTATGGCCAGAGCATTTTCCACATGAGTAAACTTTGGAAATAATATACTCAAGTCTTCTGAGTGTATAGAAGAGTTTTCTGTTTCAAGTTGAAGACTACAATTCCCCTTTTCTGCTCTGCTGACACCTCAACCTTGGTAGATTGGAACAGTACTAAGACCAAAGAGTCCCCATGCAATAATAGACATTTTAAACCCAAGAAAATCCAGGAACGTATGGGAGTTTTAATTTAGTGGGGCTGGGCAACAGAACATTGGGGAAAGTGGTATTAGAAGATATTGGTGCTCTAAAAATTAAGTATAACAGCAGTGCTTTCTGAAACAATTGAATTGCTCTAATTCAGTATCTCAATATGATGAATCTGTATATTTAAAGTATATTTTTTCAATGGAGTGCAGAGCAACTTTCCAGAGAAAAGGGGTAACAAAGCTTTGCTAAACTTCATGACAAAAGTAATAACGTCACTGACTTAAAATTCTTGGGACCATCCATCTTTTATTCCAGCATTCTTGAAGTGCAAGGATTTGCAAAAAACTCTGGGAAAGTATCTTATCCTGGTAAAATTGCCAATCATTCTTTACCTGCCAGTTCTACGGGAACATTTATGCCTACAAAGTTCTGCTTTAGTCCCAATTAAGAGTTTTGGGTTTGACTAAATCTAAACAGGCAAATCTGTATCCTTGATACACAAGATTTTTCTATACATACTATTATGTCTTAGTACCAGTATATACTCTATTGTACAATTCATAAGGAACAAATTCCCTAACAAATTATATAGTGAAATATAATTGCTTAAGTGTGCCAAACTGCATGTGTGATACATTTAGGAGAAAGTTAGCAAAACAATTAAAATAATTTAACATATGTAATAAATACATTACATATATTTTATACAAATGTTTTCAGGAAAACATTTCTTTATCAGGAGTTATTACGTCAATAAATTTACCTCTGTATTTATTTTAATTCCTGAAATATAGGATTCAGTGTTAGAGGATTTGGTTTGCAAAAGGCATTTTTTTTAAAAAAAAAACCCTTTGTTTTTAAACATTCATCAAATTACGGTACTTATGCTTTAGTCTAAAGGCACAGTATACTATGCCATTTTAAAGCTAATAAGTCATATGGGATTTTTAACATGTTAATTGAAATAGATAAAAATTATACAGAAAGCAGAAGGGGCAATCAGTAATTATTTTTAGTCAGCCTGCAATGCGCAGGTGCTTATGAAACCATAAGACTGGACAGTTTGTGCCTGATGACTTCCGATTTAGAAGAAGCATTTACTATTTCAAGAACCTGTAAAATCAGAGCAAAGTAACTTTTGCTACTGTAAACACTTAATGCAGACCAGGCAGGACTATTGTATTAATAGTCCTAGGTAGTTTGCATTACAAGTTACATGTATGTGCTGATATGTTAAGGGGTGTAACAAATCCTACAGCAAAATCAAATGTTAAAAAAGAATTTCATTTTTTCCCAAATGTGGGGCAGAAAGAAAAGAGTTAGGGCTTTCTGTAATCTTGAGTCATAATACAGTGTAATCCATATATAGCACTGCGTGAGATCTTGATCAAATCCTGTCTAAAGTCCGACATAGGACTGGGTCCAATATCTGTTTCATTTGCTTCTGGAGAATGTGTATTGTTAAGTCCTGGCTATACTATTTCTGGTTAAAACACAGTACTTCTTGTAAGCCTTCCCGGCAGCTGCTCATAAAAAGCGCAGCTTAAAAAAAGATGCGGGCTTTGTTTTAGCGGAGATGCGGCGCCTGCAGAATTCAATAGCGCTGAACATAATTTTTAGCGGCCACGTTGCGCCATGCGGTTATCCTAAATCCGGTTTAAACGCATTGAGAGTGCAAACCTGCGCTGTTCTTTCGCCTTGCATAAATAACGCTATGGTTTTTCTTTTAAAAACGGGGGACGGGGGAGAGAGAGAGACCTTTTATAAGCAAGGTTTTTCTTTCCTTTTTTCCCCCTTTTAAATGTTTTTTCCCGAATGGAAGAGTAACCCCTCCGTTGCCCGCTCCCAGTCCACGCGATGTATTGCAGAGCGTGGGAAGTGGATCACTCGTACGAAGGCCCAGACCTGTATCTTCCATCTCTTGCGCAACCTTTCAAGGCACAGTTACACTTTTATTTTTCCATTCGGATCTTCTGCTCTCTTGTTCTTTCGGAAGGCGGGTGCGCTTCCGATTAGAACAATAAGTAACAGCATTATTATTATTATTATTTTTTAAAAAGGGAACAGCAAGACAACCAAACTTGTGCCCAGAAGAAAAGTCACTTACCAGGTCAGTAGAAGATGTCGCTGCTGCAACTTGGGGAGAGAAATGGTGTGGAAGAAAAAAAAGGATTCCCCCCAAGCTGCAGAGAAGAGCACCTTTGGCCTATGACCTGGTCAGCAACATGCTGAGGCGGCGGCTGGAACACCCGACCCTTCGCCCTCAATGGCGCGAACCAAAGACCCCGCTCCGGAAGGCGCGGGAAGGGGGCTGCAGCCGCTTCAGATTTATACTCCTTGACCCCCTTTGGAAAAGGTGGAGCCTGCCCTGCGCCTAAAATAGACCCCCACTTCCACCCCTTCGTCGGGAAAGGAGCGGCCGGGAGTCTGGCTCGTTATCCGATGCTAGGCTCCCGTTGTTGGTGCCAAGGCTGCCCCATAGCTAGCCGGCGCCTCCTTCGTTCCCGAGTTTTTTTTCCCGGGGGATTTCTGCCCTCGGCTCGCCTCTCAGCAATCTCTCTCGTCTTCCCAACGCTCTCTCTCTCTCTCTCTCCCCCTCGCTCCTTTTTAAGCAAATACCGCCGTCTCTTCTGGTTCACACCACATCAGCTCCGCTTTTTATATATATTTATATATACCGGCTGAAGCCGGTCTCTACCGGCGGATCTGGAGCGCGCCGTAACTCAGCAGCGCCATGTGCGCGGTTTTTTTGCAATTGCAATTGCAGCAGCTTGAAGAGCCGGCGGGCGGGCGGGCCGACCGGCTTCCGCGCGCTCTGGAGGGAAAGCGCGCGCCGGGCGGCCGCAGGAAGCCGCGACCTGAACGAGTAGCGTGGGAGAGAGAGAAGGGAGGAGGCAAACCCAAGGGGGAAGGGTGCAGTGAGGGTGAGGTTCAGCGGATGAGTTTTATTTGCAGAGCGGACGGTCTCTGCCACGTTTGCTTCCCTTCGTGACACCTTCCCCCTCCCCCCTTTCCTCATGAACGCCATAAAACTGATGTAATTCGGCTAAGCCGCAGCTCAGGCGCGTGGTTATTAAAAGAGACTTTATCTGTTCCCGACCACTCCCTGTTAAAGTTCCTCTTTTAAGAAGCAGCGACGAGGCAGAGCTGGAGAAACAATCCCCCCCCCTTGCTAGTCATGTATATTCTAAAACAGGCACTGTGAACTCCCCCCCCCCCCCGTCTCATTTCAGAGGCTGAGCATGTTCGTGCAAAAGGAAGCTTGGGAGTCTCTAGCTCCTTCCCGAAGAGCCCATCTAGGTTGGAGGAAGCCCCAGCGTGAGTGACTCCTCGCTTCCCAAGACCAAGCGTCTTTCCGTCCTTTTAAGCAGCCCCCCGCAAGTTCGACCCACTCTTTCTCCACATTTCTCTGTACTGTTAACGGTACAATTTCCCGCTTTCCCATCCCCCACCCACTTGTATGGTTTCCGCTCCGATGTCTTCATCACTATTTGGGCGGGGGAGGGTACGTCTGTGGCGAGTGGGTGACAGCAACGAGGGGATTTTAAACACGGGCGACAGCCGAGAAGCCCCTCGCTTGAGTCTACCTCAGCCCCCCACCCCCCCAATCTCATTCGCAGGAAGGTCAGTTAAGGTAAACTGCCACAGGGAGCGCCGAGCTTCGTCTTGCCAAAGGCACCCCCTCAACTTCTTCCTCCTCAGGCCCCTCCGCCACCATCGGCATCTTTTCAATCCAAGGATAAATGACAGGATTAGCTAAATATCCCCACCCCCGAAGCCGTTCAAAAGAGAGGAGGCGAGGAATTAATCATTTGAGTCCCAAGCTTTGCTGCTTGAGGCAAACGTGACCCAGACCGGAAAATTGAAAAAGCAACGGAGCCGGCTGGTGCTGAGACACCCAAAGTCCTGGTGCCATTTGGCACCCAAGTATTTCTTTATAGATTTCTAGTGTGACTACTACATTTCCAGGGCAAAAAAAGCCTCGAGTGAAAGAGTCGCTCGCTCGCGCGGGCGGGCGGGCGGGCGACATACAAAACTAGCAAAAGAAAAAAAAACCCGCGGCAAATTGCCACACTGCGATCACGCTGACCGGCTGGAGAATTTAATGCAGCCCCACGTCTTTCCTTGGGACGTTCCTCTATAGAGTTGGCGTTTGCTCCCCCACAGCTTTTTGAAAGAAGCGTCACCTTAATTGCCGGGGCTGATTCCTAAGAGAGGGGGACTTTGGTAGCGCCCCCTAGAGGTCGGTCCGCTTTGGCATAAGTGGTTCCCCGGGCGCGAGCCTCAAGCGCGCGCGCTCTTCCCTTCGCGGCGGCGCGAGGTTCTTTTCCCAGGTTCAAGCTAGTGCTGCTGCCGCCTCTACCGCTACAGCCAATCCGGGCAGAACAGGTTTCTGCCAGTTTGGGTGTGTGTTTGTGTGTCTGGTTGCTGTTGTATGCATTCACTAGACTAGAGACTCCCATCTTCCGGAATCCGAGCTGTCCTTTGCAACGGATGATACTGATGACTCAATAAGACTGACGGTTGCTTGCCAGCAAGCCTTTGGAGGAATCGAAGTAGAAGCCTCCCTCCCCTCTCCGCGTTGGCAGTCTTTAGCCTAAGCTTGGGTGTCTTCTGTTTGTCCCTTTAGTCTGGAAGAGGAGAATATTTTTGTTTTTTCTTCACCACGTTGTCAGGTCTCTTAAACGGCTCCGGAAGATTTTTGCTGAGTTATACAGTTTCACTGATGGCTGCTGTGAGTTTCTATACTGACCCACGTGTGTGAAGTTCTTGCATACAATCTAAAATCCACTTGAATGGTAAATTTTAAAGGATACTGTAAAGCTAGTGGACTTTGAGGAAATACATTTGTTTGTTTGTTGGATTTATAGGCCGCCCCTCTCGGAGGACTCAGGGCGGCTCACAACATATAAAAGAACAATGCAACACAAATACAAATACAATTAATATGAACCCACTAATCTAAACTAAAAACCACATTATGTATTAAAAATCAGTCATACCCACTCAATAATTGGCTATCATCTAGAGCAGAGGTCCCCAACCTTTTTTGCACTAGGGACCGGCTTTAAGCTAGACCAGTTTTCCATGGCCCGGTGGGGGGGGGAGCTAGCTGTCAGCGGCGCCGTAAAAGGGGCGATCAAGAGAGGAATGGGTGAATGAATGGACGGAGGGTGGGAAGGAAGGAAGGAAAGAGGGAAGGGACAGGAACAAGAAGGGTGCAAAGGAAGCAAGGAAAGGTGTGAAAGGAGAGAGGAAGGAGTGAAAGAAGGGAATGAGGGAGGAAAGAAGGGAGGAAGGAAAAGGAAAGCAAGAAATGGAGGGAGGAAAGGAAGGAAGGAAAGAAAGAAAGAAGGGGGGAAGGGACAGGAACAGAGGAAGGAAGCAAGGAAACTTATGAAAGGGGAGAGTAAGGGAAGAAGGTAGGAAGGAGAAAGAAAAGAAGAAATAGAGGAAGGGAAGGTAAAAGAGAGAAAGAAAAAGAGCAAGAAAGAAAGCAAGAAAGAGAAAGAAAGAAAGGCAACTTCAAAGAAAGGCTCACTGAGCATCTCTCACTCTCTCTCTCTTTCTATCCCTCTTTCTTTCTTTCTCTTCCTTTCTCTCTCTCCTCTTCCTTTATCTCCTCTCTCTCTCCCTCTCTCTTTCTCTCCCCCCTCTCTCCCCTTTCCCTCTCTCTTTCTCTCTCTCCCTCTCTTGCTATCTCTCCCCCCTTTCCCTCTCTCTTTCTCTCTCCCTCTCTTGCTATCTCTCCCCCCTCTCCCTCTCTCTTTCTCCCTCTCCCTCTCTTTCTCTCTCTCTCC
The DNA here is from genome assembly GCF_031021105.1 of Erythrolamprus reginae. Lineage (NCBI taxonomy): Eukaryota > Metazoa > Chordata > Lepidosauria > Squamata > Dipsadidae > Erythrolamprus > Erythrolamprus reginae. The sequence continues at coordinate 166,810,669 of NC_091951.1, read as the reverse complement.
CCCTCTTTCTCTCTCTTCTCACTTTCTCTTGTTTTCTTTCTGTCTCTTTTGCTTTCTCTCTCTCTCACTCTTGTTTTCTTTCTCACGCTCTTTCTCTCTCTTGTTCTCTCTCTTGCTATCTCTTTCTCCCCCCCTTTCTCTCACTCTCTCTTTCTCACTTTCTCTCTATCTTGCTGTCTGTTGCTCTCACTCACTCTCGTTCTCCGTTCTTCTCAGCGGTGACGCGCGCAAGCCCTGCCCGCCTCACCTTTGCGAGAGCACTTTCGCCCCGGGCTCTCAGCAAGGGGGTTTGCAGGAGAGGTGGAGCCGGCGAAGGTGATATTCAATGTCGGGGGCGCACAGGCGGTTGCACGCGCTCCCTATCTCCCTGCTAGCCCACTCGGAATATTCAAAATAAGAAAAGCCTTCGCCGGCAAAGGTTTTTCTTATTTTGAATACTCCGAGTGGGCTAGCAGGGAGATAGGGAGCGCGTGCAACCGCCCGTGCGCCACCGACATTGAAGACCTCCGCTGAGAAAAGCCTTTGCCGGCATTTCCTCTCGGCGTCAAGGAGGCGCAGCGGCGGGCGGAGAGAGGGAAGGGGGGGCAGCGGCGTCCCTCCTGGCCTTGGCGGGCCGCCCGACCCTCCCCACCTCCTGCAAACGCGGCGGGCGGCGGGGGGAGAGCGAGGAGCCGGTTCCGGCGGGCGCGGGGCTTGGCTGGCTGGCGGGGGGAGCGCCACTGGTGGTGCGGAAAGGCCGAGGGGGCCCTGGCGCCGCGGACCGGCTGAAAACCCCCAATGGCCTGGTGCCGGTCCGCGGACCGGCGGTTGGGGACCTCTGATCTAGAGTGTTAGCTATTGCTGCCAGTTTGGTGTCATTGCAAATTTGATGAGCTCCCCATCTATCCTCTCCTCCAAGTCATTGATGAAAATGTTGAAGAGTACTGGGCTTAAAACAGAGCCTTGGGGTACTCCACTGAATACATCCCTTCATGTAGATGCAGATCCATTGAATGTAGTTGGTTAGCCAGTTTTGAATCCATCTGGTGGTGGTGCTGTCCATCACAAATTTTTCTACTTTATTTAGTAGTAGGTTATTATGATCTACTTTGTCAAATGCCTTACTGAAGTCCAAGTAAACCACATCGACAGCATTCCTTTGGTCCACTAATTTTATCACTTTGTCAAAGAATGCAATAAGATTAGTCTGGCATTATCTGTTTTTGACAAACTCCTATTGGTGTTTGGTTATTACTTGTTTGCTTCTAAGTGTTCATTGGTTGATTGATTATCTTTTCCAAAATCTTCCCTGGTATTGAGGTCAGGGTGATAGGTCTGTAGTTTCCTGGATCTGTTTTTTCCCCTTTTTTGAGATGGGAACTACATCAGCTATACCTTGCACTGATATCTTGTGTTGCTTGACAACCTAGGGTCTGAACTGGGTTTAACTGGGCCTTATGGCCATCCCCTCCATGCCAGACTATTCAAAATAGTCTGAAATTTTGAGTTCTTTGCTGACTGGGGTGCTGACACTGGGCAGCAATGTCAGCTAAGGTAACAAGGTCAGAGTCCAAGCAGTCAATGAGTAGTATCAGGACACCCGGAGTGGGGTTGTCCACAAGTTCAGAAAGTGGGCAGTGGCTGAGGGCATCAGCATGCCCCATGGATTTTCCCGGCCACTGGATTAGCTTCTAGGAGTATGCAGAAAATTATCCATTTGATGAGCCAGGGTGAGAGGGATCCTGGTGTGGGACTGTCTCCAGCAATAAGAATGCGGAGAAGCAAAAAAATTGCCGAAATCTCTCACGTGGGTGTGTCCCCTCGCAAGATTTTCCTTCATTTGCATGCACAGAAGCAAAAACACACATGCGCACACACAAGATTACCAAAGCTGCGTGCACAGTGCAGTGATCGCTACCCGCTACTGCTCTTAATTCTCTAAATCTGTCTTCACAACACTCCTTTGAAATTGAGATAATATTAATTCTTTCCTAAAAAAGCTAAATTAGAATTTGAAGCTTTGTCTCTCCAATCTGCATTCTAATTGCTGTATGTGAATAACATAGATCAGGGGTCCCCAACCACCGGGCCGCGGACCAGTACTGGGCTGCGGGGCATGTTGCACCGGTCCGCGGAGTCAGCAGCTGCCGGCCCTCATGCCGCCACCCCCTCCCTCCAGCGCTTCGCCTCCCACCGGGCAAGAGGCCTCGGGAGGCAGGTTCTGCCGGCCACAGGACGATGGATGGGACAGAGGGGCGGGAAGGACCAAGAGGCTCAAGCCTCTTTTGGCTTCTGCCGCGCGGCGCTTTTGCGTTTTTGGCTGGGGGGAGGCAGGAGGGCCAGCCTGACCCCCTCTCTCCAGCGCTTAGCTCCCGCTGGGCAAGAGGGCTTGGGAGGCAGGTTCTGCCAGCCACAGGACGATGGTGGGAAAGAGGGGCGGGGAGGACCAGCACCCCCATGCTTAATCCCACCCCCAACCACGCCCCTTTCCGCCCCCACTGGGCCATAGAAAAATTGTCTTGCTGAAACTGGTCCCTGGTGGAAAAAACATTGGGGACCACTGACATAGATAATATTTTTTAATATGCAGCTGCAGGAAAGCAGTTGCCTATCCAGAATACCCAAGGATCGGGGCATGAATAGAATTTGATTTAAGTTTTCCAGCCCTTGACTCTCATGGTTACATCAACAAATTTGAAAGGCTGATTGTGCATGTTTGTTCAGTTTCTGGAAAAGAACACCTTTTGGCCAGATAAGCTGTTTGTACTTGCAACAAAAATCCATGACGCTATAAATGCATGACACACTTCTTTGTTTCTGCATGTACTTATTTTCTTTAAAAAAATTTTTTTTACAAATTTTGATTAAACAGTAAAAACTAATAAAAAACTACACTTAGAGAATAAGAAGAGAATCAAAAGGAAAAAAGTGCAGGGAAGGAAAGAAGGAAGGAAGGAAAGAAGGAAGATAAAGAAGATAAATATATAAAGAAGTGACTTCAAACCTTCATCACAACAAGCATAAACAAATTTAGTAATTCTAAACCCCTGTAAGGTTGCAAATATATATCTTGTTTCCGGCCCTCCCCTTCTCTATAAGCAAACCATAAAACATCAACTTTTCAGTCCTGGTGTCATCAGAAAATCTCTAAAGAACTTTCCAAACAAAGTCTTACATTAAGTTTGATCAACTAAACCAACTTTATATTACTGCCTTTTACTTCTAGCAGTCTTAATTTTAAATTCAGCCAAATATTGCTGTAAGATTTAATTTCTCTTAAATTCTTCCTTATCCCATTGTACATATTTCTTGAATGCTTTAACGAGCCTCTTTCCTAAATCTAATAAGAAAATGTTTTCCAGGTCATTCTCTTGGCTTATCACTTGTATTTACTTTTTACTTTTTAAAACTTCAGATGGTTATTTTGTATATATAACATTGCCTATCATTTGTAAGTTCATTTTCAATACTCTGTCTTGTCAGATAACACTTTTTGGACATAATCCATCCTTGGAAGCAGTTATCATTACTGACTGTTGACCATGACTCCATCCTGGTAATAAGCTTGTATTCTTTTTTCTTAGAATATTTAATTTTCTTTAGTGTGCAGTTTCTAAAATCATAAACCCCTCTTTCTTATAACTTAAAATAACTAGGATAGCCAAAATAAGTGTTTCTCGTGAAAATGTATTTATTTTCAATTATTTACAAAGTCTCTATGTTCCGAACAGGTTTTATTCTTTGACGCATGTGCAATGACATTGTTTAAAGTTAACTTTCCAGTTTGGCATTTAAAAAAATCAATCTCAGCTCATCTTGCTATGCAAACACTAATGTGTCCCTGCATATCATTGCTAGCATTCACCAAAGCAGTTCAGACTTTTGGTTTCCAGAGTTCTGAATGTTAGCAATTATTGGTGTGGTCAGTACTTGAACGTTGACTTTTTTGTCCTCATTCCATTCATCTCAAATTAATAAAGTGAAGTCATACCTCATATAGTTAACTCAGTTGGTAGAGTATGGAAACTTGACCCTTTGCCATGCTGATCACAAGCTTGCAAGATAAAGAAAACTTATTTGCTAAGCTGATCTGACTGAAGAAAGAAAACTGAAGAAAAACCCTAGTCAAACCTTAGTTTCAAATAAAAAAAGCCTACTTCAGTGGTCAAGAAAATCAAATTGTAAGGATTGTAAGAATACAAATTACACTAATAACATGCACAATTGGAATCTGTTGTCATTACTGTTTGAACGCTTCATTATTTGAACTTTTTTTTAAAAAAAAAGTTAAAGTCATTCAGAAATAATAAGCTTGGGAGAAGAAAGCAAAGGGATAGCATTGGAAAGTACCCTGTAATATATAGAATGAATCTGGGATATAAGAGGAATCAGTGGAAATGGGTAATAGGAAGAAGCTGTTTGTCTTTAGGAGGGTATCCTGTATTTTTGCTAGTTATCAGACAAATCATGTTAAGTAAAAAGTAAAGGTGGTGAGAAATGAGTTTCCAGATGTTCTTAAAGGAAAAGCAGAGAAGATGAAAACAACATCTTGCTCTTGAGCACAGTCATTAAAGGAAAGCCCTGCCTTGCAGTTTGGTGTCCCTTTTTTATTTCTGCCTCTGTTGTCAAGGTTATACTGTATATGCAAAAATTAAAAAGTCTGCTAAGGATATTGTTGTACGGTAAATTACTGTACCCTGAAGCAGAATCATTTTACCCTGAGACCAAATTACAGTTTGGAGTTTTTGTGGCGCCTAGGCTCAGAAATCTACCTCCCCTTCCCTTGTGTTTCATTTAGGAAATACAGTAATTCCTCATTTTTCGCGGGGGATGCGTTCCAAGACCACCCGTGAAAAAAGAATTTCTGTGAAGTAGAGGAAATATTTTTTTTTTACATATTTAATAAATATTTGGACTTTTAAAACCCACCCTTTGTATTAAACAGTCATTCTATAATGTTTCAGCTGGAACTACATGTGATATCCTACCAGTTTCTTTAACAGGGTACAGTAGTACTGTAGAAGAATTTTATGAATTTTTAATGGATTTAAAATTTTCAATGGATTTAATGGATTTAAGCCCCCTTTGAAAACCTGTGAAATAGCAAATCCGCAAAAGATGAACCGCGAAGTAGCAAGGGATTACTACTGTACTTGGTTTACAGGTACATTTCATTTTGTGTGTAGTAATTAAAAATATTGAGATTTACCAATTACATCAGTAGAGATCTAAAGAGTCTTCGGAGAAGGGCGGCATACAAATCTAATAAATTATTATTATTATTATTATTATTATTATTATTATTATTATTATTATTAAAACTCTTTACTACCGGTTCGCGTGCACGCTCATACGCAGAAGCATCTCAGGCATCCTACCTCCCATGCTACTGGTTCTAAGAACTGCCCCGAACTGGGAGCAACCCACCATTGAAATACATATATTTAACAATCTGTCTGGACAGTGGAATTATTGGATATTTAGCATGGAGAAGATCCAGAATCTTTTCTAGAAAGCATGAAATTTAATTTCTTCTCAGTTCTGAACAGCCTATATGACCAATGCCATTATTTAGGTTTAATAATCATTTTGTAATTAATGACATTTATGGCAGAATGTTTGGTTTCAGAATAATAATTTTCAATACTCACTTTGAATTAATTCAGACAGAAAACTAACATTAGTTATGTACCGCTATGGAGTTGTTTGACACATGTTCATGTTTCCTCAATAATGTGAGGCCTTTTCACATATACATGAATTCTAACACTGCCAGTGTATCTACTTATGTTTTTATGAGCTGTCAAAAGAACTAAATTCCTGTTGTACACTCTAAGGCAGTGTTCCCCAACCTTTTTTGATCTGCGGCACATTATTCACATTTACAAAATCCTGGGGAACATTGAGCGGGAGGAGGGGGGGGGCTAAAAAAAGTTTGGACCAAAACAAATGTCTCTCTTCCTCCCTTTCACTCTATTTCTCTCTCCCATCCTCTTTCTCTCTCTTCCTTCCTTCCTCTCTTTTTTGCTCTTTCTCCCTCCTTCCCTCCCTCTATGTCTTTCTCCCTCCTTCCCCTTCTCTTCCCCCTCTCTTGCTTTCTTTCTTTCTCTCTTTCTCTCTCTCTCTCTTTCTCTCTCTCTCTCTTTCTGTCTCTCTTGCTATCTCTCTCATTCTCTCTCTCTCTCTCTCTCTTGCTATCTCTCTCTCTCTCTCTCTCTCTTGCTATCTCTCTCTCTCTTTCTGTCTCTCTTGCTATCTCTCTCATTCTCTCTCTCTATTTCTCTTTTTATCTCTCTCTTTCTCTCTCATACACCACGCCGGCAACAGCAGCATCAGGCAGTAGCCGGGGTAGCAGCAGAGCAGTCGACTGTGAGAGGGAGCCCTGATGGTGGCGGCTGAACATGTTGCTGGATGACGTACATGCTGGCACTGCTCTGGGCGTGGGGCTGGCACCTCCGTCCCGGCCCAGCCAGCGGGCTAGTGCCAGTCCCGCAGCGACAGCAACATGTCCAGCCACCACCGTTGGTGCCTCCACCCTGGAGCTCCTGCTCACAGCTGCTGTCCCCTGGCTACTGCCCAGTGCCGCTGCTGCTTGCGCTCTTCCGCTGGGCCCCAAAGCACACCTGCCATGAAGAAGGAAGGCACGAAAAAGGAGGTGCGAAAAATGAAGCTCAGCTTCCAGTCTCTGAAGCTGAGCTTCATGGCACACCTGACCATGTCTCACAGCACACTAGTGTGCCACGGCACAATGGTTGAAAAACAATGCTCTAAGGAAATGTGGTCATTCCAGATAGTAAGGTTCATTAGTTCATTAATGCTAATGTTTTATCAATTAAGTATAATGATTGATTGATTGATTGATTGATTGGATTTATATGCCACCCCTCTCCAAAGATTCGGGGTGGCTAATATTACAAGAAAAGAGGATATACTGTAAATCAAAGGAGAATTAACAGAATTTGTAGCTAGTCCTTGGTGCCCTCTAAGCTTGGTGGTTTTCTTACAAATGTTTAATTGCCAAACTAGGTTACATGATGATATTATCTAGTTTAGTAATTAAACATCTGCAAGAAACCCACCAAGCTCAGAAAGCACCAAGGACCCCACAGTTCAACCTTGGACTACAAAATACTCTCTTCTATCAGTACTTGTATCTTGAACTAACCATCGATCGCTATCCTAGGATTCACTTTTAAAATAAAAAGTAAAAATAATATAAACTTACCGTATTGACACTGTGGAGGTCTCCTATAGGTGTCTCCATATCTTAAAGGCCTCTTGGCTATCTAGGACAGACTGGGAACCATATCAATGTCTGGTTTCCACTCGTCAATTTCAAGATAAATGACAACATGGAACAAAGGAGATCCACGCTAAAAATATTTAAAGATCAGAAATGTTATAAGATTTTAAATCCCTCCAACAAAGAAATAACTTTAAATAAGTTGTTCATTTTGGGGGTAAGAATAAAGTTTCTGCTTGCCCCTCCCACCATTAGCTAATTACTAACTTTGGTCAAGCTATGGTTTACAGTTTCTGCTTACTGTATCTTTTGGAGTATAAGACGCACCTTAGTTTTGGGGGAGGAAAATAGGGGAGAAAATCTACTTACCAGGTATTCATCTGGCTAGTGTCCTTAGTCTAGTCAGCTTCAGCACATTATTTTATCTCCTGGTTAGGGCTGGGGCAAAAAATCTTTGGAGGGAGTAGCAGTGAACACCAGCCTGCAAAGTCTTAGGGCTAGAAAAAAACTTATTCGGAGTAGCAATGAAAAAATCCTGCAAGCCAGGAAGATTGTTAGCACCTCCTTAGGCTGAAAAAAAAAGCTTCAAAAAAGCTAAATTTGGAGTATAAGATGCACCCAAATTTTCAGCCTCTTTTAGGGGGGGAAAGTGTGCCTTATGCTCCAAAAAATATGGTAGTAACATTTCTCTAATCACTGAGACCCCAAGTAGTTGCTTAGATTTCTAAAATCCAGGTAGGCAGGCTATGACTCAAATTTTGCAAACAATGCCTTAAGCTTTCACAAAAGGCGCATAGAGACTGTTGGGCTGTTTGCTTCCCAAAGTGATAACCCTTGATTTGGGAAGATTTTCTCCAACTGGCAGCTTCTAGATACCTCTGTTGTGTTGCACTTGCACCTTCTGACATGCCAATTTAGAATTCGGAGGATTAAAAATTCAAGGAACAGGAAGGTGCCAGGTGGGAGAAGGGTGTTATCCAGCCCCTGCCCACTCGGGTCACAGATGCATGTTGATTCAGGCAGAAAACTACCACCCTGGCAATCAAAGGCATTGTTCACCCTTCTCTCCTGAAAAGATTATTTTCTGCTAAAAAAGAAAAAAGTAGCCTACTAGGATGTTTGACTCTGCCTTTCCCCCCTCTCTATCTTTTCTATCACAACAGACAATAGGGCCTATTCAAGTCTGGCTGATCTTTAAAAGTACTATTCTATTCTGTTCATTGATTTACTTAACAGTGGCAAGGAAGTTAAGATAGAGCAAAATTCATTTAACAGATGTCTCCCTTAGCAATAGGAATTCTGGGTTCACTTGTGGTCGTAAGTCAAAGATAACTTACAGAGTGATACCTGCAAACCAGTGCACCTCCTGAAGCATCTGAGACCCCCCAAGGAGCACTGGCTTCCTCTCAGTTTTCCAGCTTTCACCATTCTTCTGTAACCTGGCACATACTAGATATGTTGGCAGGCGGCCACAGAAATAGCATGATCCTAACTTAATCTGGAGGGCACCAGGTTGAGGAAAGTTGTGTAACCTCCGTGGTGTGTCTCAAGAAGCCAACGAGATTGGTTGTTCTCTGTGTCTTGGAGTTGCCACAACTTGCAAACAATTTTTTTAAAGGGATTTAATATTTATGAACATACGTAAATGGTTTGCATTTAATTGTCTGGTGCATTTCAGGTGGAGCTGTCACAAAATTCTTTGGAGGCACTATTTAAACCAGGGATGTTCAACCTTGGCAACTTTGAGACTTGTGGACAACTTCTCCCAGAATTCCCCAGCCAGAATGGGTTGGTGAGGAATTCTGGGAGTTGAAGTCTACATATCTTTAAACTAAGGATGTATGGGATGTTCAGGGAGGAGTAGAACCTCTGGTGTAGGGCATGTATCCTTTTATAGCAGCTCATTTTAGGGCAGCTTTTAGGCAGCTCACTCACCTTTGGTCCCCACCTGTCACTCAACTATCACCTGTGGCTCCTAGTAGCTGTAGCATGCTCAGTGGCCACATCCTGGGCAACAGCTCCAACAGGCTGGCCAAACCAGGTTGAGAGTAGCCATTGGGTCATTGACTGTCGGTGAGATAGGGACTTTATCCCAAGTATGTGAAGACAGATTCTGGCAGACTGAGTGGATGAAATCTACTAGAAGGCAGGAAGGCAGTCTCTGCAAGCGATGTGGTATGCTAAGAGCACGGCAAGACACAAAAGATGCCCCGGTCAACCACTGTGCCCAGCCCATCTTCAACTGTCTTGACTCTTGTTCTGCTATTGGAGCAAGATGGAATCTGGGAGGAGAGAGTGAGGCTGACTATGTGCACCTCTCCCTCATTTGCATCCAATTCACGCTCAAGTCTTGACATCCCCCAAATCCCATGAAAAGTCTTGTGGCGGTGGGTGAGCGTTTTTAGGCCTTACCAGCCACCTATGGACACATCGGGGACAGCCCACAACCTGTTAGATGTCAAGTTCCTCTTTGAAAACGATGGACTAACATAATAAATAAACAGCATCAGACCTATTTAACGGATGGGAGACTACCAAACAAATTCCATGATTGTAGACTACTTGAGAAAAGGTCTTGGAAGAAAGTAATGACACCATATCTGTTTGTAGAGAAAGTTACATGGGTTTGTCCGTAAAGTCAAGTTTTTTTAATCTCATGTCCCAGTCAAACTCCGCACTTAGGCCTGTATCCTTAGATAGCTTTCAAGCATCTTTGTTAAGCCTGGTGCATATGATAACCAAGAGTTAGCGCCTATTTGAACTGTACTTCTGAGAAAATAACATATTGTAAACTACTCAGAGAAAAAACTGTCAAGATACTCTGGTATTCAGAGCAAAGAAATGAAGGTATCTGGTCAGTTTCCATTTCTCTTTCTAAGGATGACACATCACAATCCCTAGAAAGATCAGCTACAAAATCATGGTGTTATGTTTCCGACTACTTGGAATGGTGTAATGTAAGAAATTCTCCCCTGCATATTCAGTACCAGCAAGATATTGCATAAATCCTTCAAAAGAAATGTTTTGAATCATACAGAATATAAAACAAAGCACCTTCTATGCTGTTTAATGTCTTTTCTTCCAGGCCCACATAGGTCTTTGCAAAACTACTCCTAGCTGTTGCTGCCTACATGTGGAGGTAGTAAGGACCAGTGTTTAAAATACAGTGGTACCCCTACTTAATAACTTAATTTGTTCCGTGACCAGGTTCTTAAGTAGAAAAGTTTGTAAGTAGAAGCAATTTTTCCCATAGGAATCAAATAATGCATGCAAACCCATTAGGAAAGAAATAAAAGCTCGGAATTTGGGTGGGAGGCAGAGGAGGAAGAAGAGGAGGAGGACAGTCGATGCCCAGGGCGAAGGGAGTGTTTCTTTTCTCTGGGCGCTGGCAGAGGTTTATTCCCTCTCCAAGCGCCCAGAGAAAGGAAAATGCTTTGTTTGCTCTGAACTTCCAAAGCCTCCTTAAGTGCCACCGAAAGGCTCCTCTGGCAGCCCAGAAAAGCTGGAGAGGGCTGGGATTAAAGGGAGAATGGCAGGAAACTGTCCGGGCCTTCGTGCCGCTCTGAAATTTCCTGGGAAATTTTTTCAGGCTCAGGTTCTTTAGTAGAAAATGGTTCTTAAGAAGAGGCAAAAAAATCTTGAACACCTGATTCTTATCTAGAAAAGTTCTTAAGTAGAGTCGTTCCTAAGTAGAGGTACCACTGTAGTTCAATGGTCCTGGAAAGCAACCCAGCTGCTTTCATGAGTCAAAAGGAAGTGCTTTATTCTGTTTTGAGAAATTTTATGTGCCAATTGACTCACAGCTCAGTTAGATATAGAAATGCAGCCAAAATTTGCTGTTGCAGAAATTCAGGACAGTTTAGATCCAGTCTGGATTGAATTGACACCTCTTCCATTTCTGTATGCTTAGTGAAAGTGTTGTTTAGTTGGATCTTTAAAGGCAACTTTTACAATACGTACATTATAGTGCTGTATGGATTTTCTTTCCATCACACAGCTGTAGTTAACATAACTAAAAAGTTAAGCAGAGTCAGATATGGTTAGCAGTTGGAAAGGAGACCACCAGGAAATCCTATAGCACTACACTAGAGGGGGAAGATGAAAAAAACATCTTGGAAGAAGATTTACATTGTTTTCCAAGCTCTATACCACTACTTTACATTGTAGCCAAGTGTCATTTGTTCAGTGTTTTCACATGAAAATGTATGCTTAAATATTTACAAAATGAACTGAGGTGTACTCACTTCTGTGATATACTGTATTTGTCCTTTATTGTGCATTGCTTTTGACTCTTACTGACCTCATGGATAGAGACTGATCTGCGTAGGTTTCTTGATAACACAATGGACAGAGTTTGTCATTTATTCATTTATTTATTTTTGAGTTCCCACTCAAGGCTACTGCCCTGGTCTTTTGCTGTGCTTTCCTATCCAGCTTCTAATCAGATTTGCCACTGAATTTTCAAGATCAGTTAAAAACAATTAACTGCCAGTGTATTCCTAAAATACAGATATTTATGTTAAAATATCTTAAATGGTTTGTTTTCTTTCATAAAACACTTTTAATAGTGCCAGGTCTACAAGTGCCCTTATTAGTTTGTTGTATAGTCCAGATTTTACTAAAACAAGGACATTTATGTTCTGTAGTGCACCTATATATCTCTATTTTGAACAGACTATATACCTGTACTGTCATTCGCTTGCTGATGTCCTTGCAAGAAACATTGTATTTCCCCCCATATGCTGTTGCTATTGTTGTTGTTGATGTTGTTGTTGTTGTTGTTGCTAATTGGATTTATATCCCGCCCCTCTCCAAGGACTCTCTGTTGTTTCCAGGAATGTCTACAGAGGAATAACTTTGATCACTGATATATCAAAACATATGTGAAAGCTTTGAAAATTGAGGATTAGCTGCTTGTCCACTCTTTCTTATGAGTCTTTGTTTTAATACAATAATTTCCCTTCATGGAAATCTGCATTTCCCATAAAAACACTACAGGCAATCCTCAATTTACAATTCATTTGATGATTCAAAGTTACAATGGCACCGAAAAACTTTATGACCAGTCCTTGTATCATCCCCAAGGTTACATGTTACAAGGTTACTTTCGCATCATCCCCAAGATTACATCGTCAAAATTCAGGCATTTGGAAACTGGTGTTGTATTTACAAAGTCCGCATATCCCAAGATCATGTGATTGTTATTTGCAACTTTTCCATCTGGCTTTCAACAAGCAGAGTCAATGGGGGAAGCCAGATTCACTTAACAACCGCATGGTTCATTTAATAACTAACGTGATTTGCTTAGTAATCAGGTGCTACTCACTTAGCAACCACAATCCTTAGCAACAAAAATTCTGCTCTCAATAGCAGTCTTAAGTCAAGGACCAACTGTATGCCAAGAACGTATTCACAGTGCCTATAAAGTGTCCTGTTCTTTAAAAAATGTTATTTGTTTTTATATGTGGGCATGTAAACTAACAGATGGATAAGCTGATCAAGCAGTACCGTATCTGTCGGGACAGATGAATAAGAAACATGGGAACAGGAAGGATTTGGATAGAAAATTTTGTTGTGAAATATCTCTAGGTTTGCTTATATTGTAATGCAGTTCTCTTAAATACCAGACTTGGTAGGAAGGAGGCCTTGGCAAAGAGTTACCTCGTTGCTCTTAAAACAGGTGGAGCGTGGTGTCTCTTCAAAGACGCTGCTGGGTCTGTTTGTTAAGCCACATGGAACATGCTTACCTCCTCCCAGTAAACAAAACCCGTTGCCAAAAACTGAGGCAACCTCAGATTAGTCACTCACAAAGTGAAGAGTCTGCCAGATAAACTCAAGAGAGTGACATATTAGCAATTCTAGGAAGTGTCGTCCCAAACAAACTTGTTTTTCTCATTTTATTTTAGATATATTGTTGGCATTACCTCAGAAGATGATTGGAATTGGGTGGTTTACAATGCATACAGTGGAACCTTGGCTAACAACCACCAATCTGTTCTGGAATGTTGGTTGTTAGCCGAAATATTGGGTATCCAAAACAATTTTCCCCATAAGAAATAAAGGAAATGGATTTAATTGGTTCCCAGCCTTTATTTCTTATGGGGAAAATTGATCCCTCATTTATCACAGGTGTTCTCGATAAAGGATTTTCTCTCTCCCCCCCCCACACCCACTGTCCCTCACTTCCCCCCCTCTCCTTACCTCTTTACCTCTTGTCTCTCTGCCTTAGTCTCTTCAGCAGGCAGGCGTTGAGTTTGCTGGTTCCAGCGGCAACTTCTCTTTGAGGACAGTGGCAGCAGCAGTGGCAACTCCGGTGACTTCTCTTTGAGGATAGTGGCGGCGGCAGCGGCAGGCGCCTGGGCATGGATGTGACATTCCCGGCGCTGCTGCTCCTCAAAGGGAAGCCGCCAGAGCCGCCTCAGCAGTTGCCACCGCTCCCACAACCAGTTGGTGGCAGCAGCAACTGCAACTCCTTTGAGGAACAGCAGCACCAGGAACATCACATCAATGCCCAGGCTCCCGCTGCTGCTGCCGCCACTGTCCTCGAAGAAAACTCAGCGCCTGCCTCGTCAGAGCCAAAGTGACGCTATGCTGCTCCCCTGGTAAAGGAGACGAAGGCAGAGAGGCAAGAGGTAAAGAGGTAAAGAGAGGGGGGGAGTGAGGGACAATGGGTGTAACATTTCAAATAACAACCAAAAATTTCTGTTCGGTATCCAAATTTTTGTTGGGTATCCGCTGCAAAGTTTTAACGAAATTTTTGGTTGTTATCCAAAATGTTCGCTATCCAAGGCGTTCGTTAACCGAGGTTCCAGTGTACTTGGTTAGATATGCAGTACATATTCATTACATTCACACATTGCACTAAGCCATACTGTGTACATTTAGCATTCTGGGTAAACCCAGCCATTATAAACCACATCTTAGGGCTTAGTACAATGGTCCCCAATCTTTTCAGCACTAGGGTTTGTATCTACGGAGAGAAATTTTTCCGCAAACTAGAGGGGTTGTGGTTTCATGTGCTGCCTGCATCCCACAGATTGGGCTTTGCTTGTTTGCGCAGCCTGGTTTCTAGCATGCCGTAGACCAGTGCTGGTCCACAGACTGGGGGTTGGGAATCCCTGGCTTAGTATATTGCATAAATTCAGTAATTTAAAGTTTTACAACAAAATATTTTTTAAAAAAAATTTCAGGGCTTCCTATAGATAATGATCAACACATCAGGACCACAATTGTATTTGGTCCTCTTATTTCATCCCATTTTAAATTTAATTAAAATTAAATCTAACTCATATGGCGAATAATTTCCCCTGTCCTACTAACATTAATCTTTCCTTCATTTCCCCCTCCCTCTCTCTCTCTGTAACTTCCTCTTTACCCCATTTTTAGTAATGGAATCTAAAACCCTTTACTACCAATTCACGTGCACTTCTGCACATGTGCAGAAGCATTCCATGTGGGTGGGCAGAGCCTCCTGCTGCTGGCGCAACCCACCACTGCCATTTTTGTTGTCAGGATGGTATTACCTACCACATTTTATGTAGCTGCTTCCTGGGAACCTGCTCTTGGAGAGAGAAAAAGTGAAAAATGAAATCTTCTGTACTGGGACTCTTAGACTTTTAATTAACCTCAGTAATTCCAGCAAATCTTATGTTCGCTTACTCATTAAGCCTGATCTTTGCTAGGGAATTTATCTGAGCGGGCCAATGCCTAATTCTTGCCTTGCGCACCGAGTGTTTTAATTTTTTAATTTTTAGTTTTTTAATTTTTCAAATCTCCGTTCTGCTGTCTCAGGACTGAGTTTTGTTTTGTATATCCCATCCCTTTACTCATGCCTGTTGTTTAATTAGGTCATTCTTACCCCTTCTTTCTTTTGTTGTGTTGACTGACTGACCAAATTTGTATCTTCAGCTGCACATTCTTTCCCCAAGGTCTTTGATACTCAACTGGAACCATCTGTCATAATACTGGTCTCAGCTGGACTCTGCTGGCCTGTTCCGCCCACCTCCAACTGCTTATGCTCACAGTGCCTCTCTGTGCTTTGATATTCCAGCCGGCTTTTCCCCCCTTTCCAGTGTCATCCTCTGATAACATTCTCACTGTCCTTGCAGATTAGGCTGGACTGGTGGTGATGTACAAGGAACTTTCCTCTGTGGAAATTAAGTCAGTTTTCTCCAGTTCTCAGCAGATCAGGCTATTGGCATCTCATAAAAGTGGACTCTGATTTATTAACTTAGTTCATAAAGGCTGGGAACAAGTGTTGCAAGTTGACAAAGTGGCTGATCTGCAGACAGAGTGGTTACCACTGATTGTTTTTTTTATTGTGGTGGGACGGTGAACTTTTAAAATATGATTAAATGCCTTTTCTGGCAAAGGTGAACTGGCTAGAAATACCTGGCCAGGTACAGCTAGTACTGTTTCAGATCTGGCAATTATTTCTTTGGAATATATTCTTCCTGCAGATCTGATGGAACTGATAAATACTGATGTGGGAAGTTCTAAAACGGGGGGTATTATTATAGTCAGAGGTTCAGGTCTAGATCCCAAGTGGGATCTAGTGGTGCTACTGGGACTTAAGGAGCCTTGTGTCTATTCCTTCACCTAGGCAGAAAAAACCCTGGACACACATATAACCTGGGAGAAACCCCTCTTAGCAGTAGCGACTGCGAAAGAGACCTTGGAGTCTTGGTGGACAATTAACTAAACATGAGCCAACAATGTGCAGCAGCAGCTAAAAAAGCCAACACAATCCTAAGCTGCATCAACGGGAATACACTCCAAGACCAGGGAAGTCTTAATACCACTCTACTATGCCCTGATCCGACCACACCTGGAGTACTGTATTCAGTTCTGGTCACCACGCTTCAAAAGAGACATTGAAACTCTGGAGAAGGTGCAAAAAAGAGCAACCAAGATGATTAAGGGATTGGAAACCAAGACTTACGAAGAGAGACTGAGGGAACTGGGCATGGATAGCCTAGAGAAAAGGAGGGCCAGAGCGGACATGATAGCAGTCTACAAGTATACGAGGGGATGTCACAGAGAGGAGGGGATCACTTTATTCTTCAGGGCACCAGAGGGCCGGACGAGGAACAACAGCTGGAAGCTGACCAAGGAGAGATTCAACATGGAGATAAGGAGGAACTTCCTGATGGTCAGAGCGATCAACCAATGGAACAACCTACCAGCGGACGTTGTGAACTCCAACACTCTGGACATTTTTAAGAGAAGATTGAACTGCCACTTGACTGGTGTACTATAGGGTTCCTGCTTGGGCAGGGGGTTGAACTCGATGGCCTTCATGGTCCCTTTCAACTCTAACAATAAATAAATAAATGATGGTTGTGATGTCTTGGGGTCATGTAATCAACTTTTGCGACCTTCTGACAAGCAAAGTCAACGGGGAAGCCAGATTCACTTAACAACCACGTTGCTAATTTAATAAATGCAATGATTCACTTAACAACCGTGGCAAGAAAAATCGTAAAATGGGGTAAAATTCACTTAAGAAATTTCTCACTTAGCAACATAAATTTTGGGCTCAATTATGTTCATAATTCAAGGACCACCTCTAGTGCGAGAAGATTAGCTTCTGGTGGCAGCCAGAAAGATATCTGAATGTTTGCATGTAGCCTGTCTTGCTAAAATTTAATTTTTTTCATGTTTTTATCTGCATCTTGACATTTCAAATTATGTACTGAAAATCCCTATATTTGTTTTAGCCTTACCCTTATGCTGCTTGCGATGACCAACCCTAACTAACATCAGCTATACTTTGCATGTTGTAACATTTATCATTTTTAGAACTAGACAAAATTGTTTTTCCAATAAGCTTTAATCCTAGCGAATTCAGATATGACAGTTCATTCATACAGCTGCAATTCCTATAATTGATATGGCTCGTGATTGCGAAGAAAAGTTGCTGCGGTTAGATTGGTAGATGGCAGAATTCTGGATTACAGTAAATACATTGTACTCTTTCTACAGGGAGTAGTTAATTTAAGGCGTGGAAAGTTTATCTTCTGATCTAAGAGAATTTGAGTTGTGATCTTAAAGACATTTTGATAAATATGCTTAGGATAATAAAGCCTTTCATGGGATCGGCCTGCTTTGAGGGATCAACTCTCTCCCTGGTTATTCCCAGCCTGCCCTATTAGATCTGGCACAGAAGGCATGCTCTAGGTACCATCAGCTAGGGATTCTCATTTGGTGGGTGCCAGGAGAAGTGCCTTCTTTGCTATTGTCATACTTACCTTCAAAATTAGTGGATCTCCATCCCTTTTGACACAAGAGTCGTCAAAACCTGATTATGTTGTTGAGCCTGCAATTCCCAAGGAACTTGAGATTTGTTTAGTTGGTTTCATTGTTGAGCTGGGCATTTTTTATCCTCTTCATTTAGGGCAGCGCTTCTCAATTATTTTCTGTTACACCCAAGTGGGGGTTGCCGTTTCTGCCATTACCAATGCGATATGCACGCTGCTCCAGGTATTGACAGATAGGCGGGCACGTCCCAGTAAGATTTTGCTTCTGCGCATGGGCAGGAAGCAAAATGTTGCAAGAGGATGCGCGGGTGTATGAGATTTCAGTGATTCTTTTATGATTTTTTTTTTTGCACATGCACGGAAGGAAAAAATTACCGAAATCTCTCGTGTGACTGTGTCCTCTTGCGAGATTTTGCTTCCTGCGCATAAACAGAAGCAAAATCTCACTGGAGCACATATGCCCGCCCACCAGTTAATTGGATCTGTACGTGTATTGCCATTTTTACTACCGGTGCGCAGTGTGCCCCGTATTGGTAAGGAACCCAATACTGGTTACATCCTCCAGGAAGAAGTAAACATTTTGTGACCCCAACTCTCCACCGCGACTGTAAATAGTCCCCAAATTGCACCCCACCACGTCGTATCTGACACGTGTGCCAGTACAGTGGTACTTCATCATACGAACTTAATTGGTTCCAGGAGGAGGTTCGTAAGGTGAAAAGTTCGTAAGATGAAACAATGTTTCCCATAGGAATAAAAGCAAATAATGCGTGCAAATCCTTCAGGAAAATCCCAAACTTTAGAAGGGAGGCGAACAGAGGGCAGGGAGGAGCAGCTAAAGGGGGCGGGTGGAAGAAGCAAGGCTAGGCTAAAGGGTGAGTGGGAAGGAAGAAAGGCAAGGGGGGCGCCCCTCCCTTTTCTTTTTTCAAAAGACACAGTTTCAGTGCCTTTGCAAGCATGCAAAATCTTTACTCCTCCAAGCTGCCCCTCCCTTTTCTTTCTTAAAAAGACACAGTTTCAGTGCTTTTGCAAGCATGCAAAATCTTTACTCCTCCAAGCTGCCCCTCCCTTTTCTTTCTTAAAAAGACACCGTTTCAGTGCTTTTGCAAGCATGCAAAATCTTTACTCCTCCAAGCTGCCCCTCCCTTTTCTTTCTTCAAAAAAGGGGGGAAAAAGAAACCCCTTCATCCCAGCAGCAGCTGCTTGGGTTCGTAAGGTGAAAATAGTTTGGAAGAAGAGGCAAAAAAATCTTAAACACCGTGTTCTTGAAAAGTTTGTTAGAAGAGGCGTTCGTAAGATGAGGTACCACTGTACCTCCATTGCATTCCTTGGCGTTGTCAGCCCATTCTAAAAGAAAATGTCTCGCGAGTTCGAGAAGTTTGATTGAACTAGTGAAACTTTGAGAAGTTTCTAGCTTCTAAGCTTCTAGAAGTTTCTAGCTTTTAAAAGTTGTCTTTTAGAAGGGGCCACCTTAGATACAATACCGAGGAATGTGACGGATGTACCAGTCAAGTAGGATGTGCGTCCTACACCCTATGGCAAAAAAAGCACGTTCCCTGGGGTCACATCATGTTCCCCTGGCATTGTTCCATGCCCCCCCGGGGGGTGTGTGTGCCCCACTATTTGCAAAGCACTGACCTTTGTATTTTTTTTTACACTACTTATTTTGTTTTTGTACGCTATTTTCTATCTCTTATTTTTTATATATTTGGGTTTTTTTTAAATCCAATTGTTGCATGCCACTCGGAATTATTTCCAGTGAGAGGGGCCTCTATACAAATCATTGATTCAAACTGAGTTTAAATGTGACTTTGTCTGAAAGTGGGCATCTAAAGATCAGCAAATATTGTTCCAGATTAGAATTTGATTAAATTGTTGGATTTGGGGTTCCTGCAAATAAAGAGCTAAAGTTCTTATGAGAGTTTGCAGGTTTATGGTGAAGTCCCTTGACAATGTGACTT
Organism: Erythrolamprus reginae; assembly: GCF_031021105.1. NCBI lineage: Eukaryota > Metazoa > Chordata > Lepidosauria > Squamata > Dipsadidae > Erythrolamprus > Erythrolamprus reginae. The sequence goes on along the minus strand of NC_091951.1, from coordinate 166,791,227 downwards.
TCAAGAGCTTGCCACTATGAATACAATTTCATGGCATAATTTGCTCTGGCCAATACATCTGCTTTCCCTAGGAGATTTCTCCACTCTCTGCCCTAAATAATTGCATATGGAAATATACGGATAAGTAGTTGCTGATTTAATTTAATTTAATTTAATTTATTGTATTTCTATGTCGCCCAACTTCTGAAGGACTCTGGGAGGCTTACAACAGGATATAGAAAATACATTTTAAAATATCATAAAAGACTAAACAGTTTAAAATAATCACATACATACATAACATTCAAGATAATTATAATAGATGCAACATAGGTAAATCTTTGATGACTTTGAACATTAAGTGCACCTTGGCAGGTGTTGTTTACTTGGTGAATTTAATTCTTTTTGTAACTTCTGAGCATGGTCCTTTCTTTTCCCCCCCCTTTCCTATGGAGCTGTCTCCCCCCACCCTCTTAAATTTATTTATTATTTTTGGCAATTTCTGTTGGAAAGGGACCCATGTGAAGAGAAAAATGTGTGAATATTTATGTTTTTCTGTGAGAGTGATTAGTAAGTGAAACAATCAACTTCTAAGTGATTATATTTTGAAAGCAATTGATTATTAGAAGTCTGTCTGTCTGTCTGTCTGTCTGTCTGTCTGTCTGTCTGTCTGTCTGTCTGTCTGTCTGTCTGTCTGTCTGTCTGTCTGTCTGTCTAGCTATCCATCCACTCCATATGTATATGTATGGTTTGGGTATATGAATATAATACACACATACCCTGGGCAATGAGTGGATGAGGGACAAATCTTCAGAACTGTTTTTAGCTGGTGTTAACAAACCAACAGGATCCCAAGCAGACAATGCAAAGCATGTTGCCTTTGTGTTCATGGGCTCTTTTTTAATCTGTTTTTTCCTTACAGAATCCTCTTAAATTCAGAGTCACCTTTTGAATAAAGTAAGGAACCAGCATGTTAAAACTCTATCTGTAAGCCTGTATGTGTTTTTTTCTTAATATCTCATTCTAATTTTCTTTTCTGCAGAATTTTGGGAATGTTCCAATTGATCTGAAATACCCACATTGCCTCTGAAGAAAAGAACACCCAGGGAACATTTACAGTTGGAAATTTTTAATGTTCATGAGATGTCTCCTAGAACTGCTCTCCTGATGCCATGGATATTCTACTTCTTAAAGCCCTGGTGTTGGTCTTGGTCAGTTGTTTTACTGGGCTTCTCTACTACCGTCCCAGGCTATTTTTTAACTGGGAAAGAATAGTGTATAAGAAACCAAATTTCATAGTAATTTTGGCAGACGATTTAGGATGGGGAGATTTGGGAGCCAACTGGGACCTTAAAAAAGACACACCTAATTTGGATAGGATAGCCCAGGAAGGAATGAGGTGAGTTTCAAACCATTCTCTATCATTCACATTTATTTATTATATATTTACAGAGTACAGTATAGACAATTGTTTAAATGCTATAGGATTATAGGATTGTTTGCCTATAGTTGTGCATTTTGTTTACTTATTGATTTATGGCATTTACATAGTGTCAAAATCAAAAGCGTACTCCTCCCCAGGTTCCAGAGGCTTTCCTGGAGCCTGGCAAGGGTTAAAATGACCTCCCCTGCCCTCCTGGAGAACCTCCGATTTCTGGTAGGTCTATTTTTTGCTTCCTCTAGGCTCCAGAGGCTTTCATCAAGAGATGGGAAGCCCTAAGTTAACCAGTGCATAAGAAAGGTATTGCATAGATTTTTCATTTTTTCCATTGCTATCTTTTTCCCCCCCATGTCTACTCCATTTTTTGTATGGCATGATAAAATTCAAGGTCATTTTTATTTGGGATAAATAAGTTGGTGTCACCATCATCATCTAAACTTGTATGCTGCACAACTCTCAACATCTCTGGGTGGCTCATGCAGTAGAATTTGGAAGAGTTAAAGAGCCATTTCCAATATTTTAATGGCACAAGTGGCACGTCTCCTCCTCACTCCACAGTGCTCAGTCTTTAAAACTGTAACTTTCTTAATAACTTGCACTTCTCTAAATTGGGTAGGCAGTTAGTTTGAACCATTTCTTCTATGGCTACAAATGCTAATTGTGAGACATGATTTAATTCAGGATGCTGTAATGAATAGTTGTTTTGTAGGATGTACCAAGAATTTATTGCTTCTGTAAAGACCTCAATTCTGGCTATTTAAAACCACCTCAGGCAAATGTTCAAACAAGGAGTGGAGATAGTCCTAGTGATTGGGATTTCTGTTTGCTTAGTGTACACAAGTTTCTATTAGTTGTAGGTCATTTTACAGTGCTTCTCAAATAGTTGAGTGGGCCCCCCTGGGAGGGTGCAGGGCAATGCTGGGGGGAGTGCGTAACCCCAGGGAACATGCTTTTTTTTGCCACAGTGTGTAGGGGTTTTTTGCACCGAACAATAGCACGCAGAACAGAGCAGGAGATTAGAAGTGCATATAACAAACCATTAAGAGACACCATAGAAAAATATTTAACAGGGATGAAAAGAAAGGAGGAGAGAGACGGAGATAATGAGACAAACGTAAGTCTCCCAAAACTAAGATAAGAAAATATGACAAAGCGTATGTAGCACTTGGCTTTACTGTGGCTATGGTAGGAGATGAGAAAAAACCAGTATGTTTATGGTGTTTAAAAATGTTGGCAATGGACAGCATGAAGCCAAATAAATTAAGGCATCACTTAAACACATTGCACCCCAATCACGCCGATAAGCCGCTTGAGTTCTTCAGTGAAAATGTGCTGAAAATGATTGCAGACAATCATTCTGATGGGGTGTGTGTGTGAAATGTTTACTTCTTCCTGGGGGGTGGGGGCATAACAGAAAATAATTGAGAAGCATTGCTTTAATATATAGGCCAAGCATGTATTTGATTTTTCTCGTTTGTTCAGAATAGCAATAGCACTTATGCCACCCCAAAATGCTTTGCAGCACATTACTGTATATGCGGTTTACAATGTCAGCATACAGCTCCCAACAGTCTGGGTCTATCATTTTACTGATCTCAGAAGGATGGAAGGTTGAATCAACCTTGAACCTATTTGGATTTATTTATTTTATTTTATTTATTAGATTTGTATGCCACCCCTCTCCGAAGACTCGGGGCGGCTCACAACAGTAATAAAAACAATATAGTAGTGGAACAAATCTAATATTAAAAAACATATAAAACCCTATCATTATTTTAAAAAAACTCCAGACTGTGGGCATTCATGGCAAGAGATACCGTACTTCAGTTCCTACATTATTATCTTGCTCACCTCAGTCTCTTTCCCCCTGCTTCAACTCTTCTGGTAGGAAGAAGAGAATACATGTACAATAGGCCAGTGATGGCAAACCTTTTTGGGTTTGTGTGCCAAGAAGGTGGAGGGCGCGGAGGTCATGTGCATGCCTGTCCACACCCATAATTTAATGCGGGGGGGGCCTCCGCATGCATGCATACATGACCTCCCAGGATTCTGAGCCTTTCTAGAAGCCTAGGAAGGGTGAAAACAGCCTTCCCCCCCCCAGAGCCCCCCCCCGGCCCCCGGAGTTGAGAAATGGCCCGTTTGCCAACTTCTTCAAATTGGGAAATGGGCCATTTCTGGACTTGGGGAGGGGGGAGAGGCCATTTTTTCCCTCCCCAAGTTCCTAGAAATTCTCTGGAGCTTGCAGGGAGCAAAAAATGGCCTTTCCCCAGGCTGAAAACAGGCTGTTTCCCAACTCCCAGTAGGCCCAGAAGGTCCAAAAATCAGCTGACCGGCGTGCACATGCCAGACCTGAGCTGGTGTGCCCACCAATATAGGTCCGCATGCCACTTGTGGCACAGGTGCCATTCGTTCACCATCACAGCAATCGACATTATGGAAACAAAGCTGATGCAGTTGGAGCTGCTGGTTTCCATCCCAGAAGAACTATTATGTCTATATTGATTTGGTGCCTCCCAATCCTGGTTTCCACCCCAGACAAAACTGGTTAACATTGATCTGGTATCTCTCAATCTCAAAGTTTTAAAGAAAGTAAATGCAGAAAACCAAAATTGGGGTGTTTCGCTTACCAAACACCCCAATTATGAAGTAATAGTTAGTTGAACTAGGGATTTCTGAGCTCACTGATATACTCTTAGTTTATATTAGTCTTACTCAAAGAACAAGATGCTTATTATTATTCAGTCAAATACTTTTACCCTTTCGATCTAATTACCTCATCATCTCCCATCATGCAATAATCCATCCAAGACATCATACAGATCCATCCAGATAATTTTATTGATTGCTTTCCTGTTGCATTTCTTTTTCAGTTCTTTTACTTGCAACAAATTATTGCTATTTTTTCTCATGAATGGTTTCAGCTTTATTTTATGCACAGCGGGAGTTTTAAAATATGCCCATGATAAATGAGTCACGGGATCCAACCAACAAGATTCTGCTGATATCTGAAAAGAGAATATAAATACTAGAGACTTCTCTTATAAAGATTTAAGATTGTCAAATACAGTGCCCAACTTGTAACGTAGATTGTTTTATTTGGTATATCGTGAGAGACAGTTGGTAAAGGCACTAGACACCAGGAGACTAAATTCCACCCCTACTAAATTGCCAGCTGCATGAAGCTGGGCTAGTCACTATTTCTCAGCCCTAAGAAAAAGGCAATGGCAATCTATTTCCAATAATATCAAGAAAATTCATATACATATAATAATAATAACAACAACAACAACAACAACAATAATAATTGCGATGTAAAAGAAAGTATGGATCATCAACATCGCAATCCCAGGGGACAGCAGAATTGAGGAGAAGCAGCTAGAGAAATTAGTGAAATACGAAGATCTAAAAATCGATCTGCAACGACTCTGGCATAAGCAAGTGAAAGTGGTCCCAGTGGTACTTGGCACGCTGTGCGCAGTGCCAAAGGATCTCAGCGGACATTTAAAAACCATCAGAATTGACAAAATCTCCATCAGTCAATTGCAAAAGGCTGCTCTACTGGGATCGGCAAACATAATTCGCCGCTACATCACGCAGTCCTAGGTGCTTGGGAAGCACCTGACTGGTGATGAAATACGAAATTCAGCATAGTGATCTCGTTTGCCGTGTTGTATTGAAATAATAATAATAATAATAATAATAATAATAATAACAACAACAACAACAACAACAATAATAATATAAAGCCTTTTGTGGCATGGGATGAGTCTGTCGGAGTGATCTCCTCTTCAGATTATTTCAGCCCACACCACTTTAGGGCAAAGAGGGCATGCTGTGGGTACCATCAGCTTGGGATCTACGTTGAGTGGCCCTTCTGAGTGGTAGTGCCTGTCTTACAGAACACACACACATCCTGCTCTCACATGTATGGACTTGTCCAGATAGTCACCAGGATTTTTGGAAAGCCGGTTTGGTATAGTAGTCTGGATTAGAAATCAAAATATTCTGAATTCCGGTTCTACTTTAGATCCAAAACATGCTGAGTGATTTGAGGCCAGTCACTCTCCTTAGGCACAAGGAAGAAAGCAATGGCAGAAACTTCTCGAAAAGAGTCATAACGTAATTGAAGCCCCCCGCAAAAAACATTTAAAGACACCATCTTATAACCAATTTAATTATTATTTATTTAAAGACACCAGCTTATAACTAATTTAATTATGTGTGCCAAGCAAGCTTTTCCCTATGAGTCTGGGCCATGAGAATGTAAAACAACTTTCTTCAAACCTGTTTCTTCAGCTGTTTTGGGGTACAGCTCTGAATACTTGTTTCAATAATTGCTCATATTAGCTACAGCTAATATATGCTGCAGATCAGAATTAGGTAGGGTACTGGACTGGAAAAGATTGTGGTAGACAGAATTGTTAGCATAGCTAATTCGTAGTATGAATTTTTGGCTCCATTTTTTTATGGTTAGAGCTAGTTTTTTTTTAAAAAAAAAAAACCAGACACACGATAAAAGGCTTTTACTTTTAATCCTGCATGGAAAGCAAATAATTAGATTATATTGTGATCTCTTGAGATTTTAAAAATTTGGATTCACTGATATTTTCCTCTTTCAAGTGAAATGTTGCTGTGCAGCATAACCTTCAACTTGAAAAAAAGTCTGATGACTTGCTTATTATGTGAGGCCGTTCTCAAGAATATTTTTCCTGTGCTTTGAACCTTCTGGCCTTTTATATCACCAGATGAAATAAATTACCCTTTAACTATGCTAATAACCACATCTCCATTCCTAAGTTTCCATAGCCCAAAAATTTAGTTTGGACATTCTATGCCCCAAAATCTATAATGGGAGATGCTTAAAAAATCAATCAATCACATTAATCACAGGAAGCAGCATGCTTTTAGAGAATTAATTTTTAGGCAGATTTAGATAATACCAGTCTGGCTGAAAATGTCAGCTAATTGGCAGAATTTGTCCCCTTGGAAAAGCTCAGCATTGATTTTATTTATTTATTTACTATTTGGATTTATATGCCACTCTACTCCCGAAGCTTACAACTAAATACATATGCGAGGGTCGCCCAGAAAGTAATGCACCACATTTTTTTCTTGAATAATTATTTGTTGAACACAATGAAACTTACACAAAAGAAAGAATGATGTTTCTTCTACACTCTCTATTTTTCCACGTAATCTCTGTCCCATTTTATGGCCTTCCTCCAGCGAAACACAAAGGTGTGTGTGCTCTGTCGGTACCACTCCTTGTTCTGGTCACAAAGCCTTGGAGCTCAGCCAAAGCATCTTCTAATGGCCTCACCCTCTGTGTCCAGTGATTAACCTTACTTCTGTCAACTGCAGATTTCCATAAACTGTACACAAACATTTGTGAATGTTCCCAACAGTTTCTTTCTGCGCAGTGAGAAATTCAATGACGACACGCTGCTTGTAACGTACATTACTTTCAGATGCCATTTTGAAACACTGCTGCAGCTACGCTGTCTGTCTGAAGAAACACAAAATTTACACACGCATTCATGACAATTCCAATAATGTATATCTGAAGTTTTGCATTTGTACCATTACTGTAGGCTGAGGAAAAAAATGTAGTGCATGACTTTCTGGGCTTTCTACCCTTGTAAAATACAATACTGTCTCCGAGTCTGCGGAGAGGGGCGGCATACAAATTTAATAAATAAATAAATAAAATATAAAAGCCTGTAAAAAACCGTACAAAGCAATTTAAACTAGTGACTAACAATTAAAACAGTTAAAAACCATTTTCCTTTGGACATTAGCAGCCTTGAGAAGCCAACTTAACAAACATGCTGTGCAACTCACATTTGCACTAAAACTGAAGTAATGATTTTTGTCTGTGTACACTTGAACTATCTGGGCACTTTCCCTTTTCCCTAAAGGCAGATTTAGAGTTGCCCGCAACTCCTGGACAACCCGTTGATGAGAAAGTGGAGATTGCAGAAGGCTGCAGATGGGTCAATGCAAACACTTCCTGAATCCCAACTGTGTGTTGTGTAGAGATGTGTGCACCCTGCATGCTGATTGGTTCCGGCTTCCTACTGGGAGGTGGGAGAAGGCAAAACATGTTCACGCAGGGAATGTTAAAATTCGCTGACCCATAAAAAGAACACCTATGCAATCATCCCCAATCAGCAGACAAATGCATTCCATGTGGTGCAGTGCAGCAGAGGTCTAGTCTAGCCTTAGGACATGACATAAATATTGCAAGCAGTAATGTTGATATACAGTAAGTCAATAGGAATTTCATGAAAGCAGTAACAGTGCTCCAGATCCATAGATGCAAAATTACACAGTGTGCTTAATGATAAGGATGAAATAAAAGGAAGCCTATGTTTTGGCATCAAACTACATTAACTAAGTAGCTTTGGATAGCCTAAAAAATTAAAAATCTAACTACAGTTACCGTAGATTCTTTGCCATAAAGCAACTGAAGAATATTTTTTTTCAAATAAAACAGGAGTGCAATAAATTAAAAATAATAGGAGCCTTTCTCCCCTTTTTCTAGATTTGTAGATTTCCATTCAGCTGCATCTACCTGTTCCCCATCACGTGCCTCTCTGCTTACAGGACGTCTCGGCCTTCGTAACGGCGTCACCCACAATTTTGCTGTGTCTTCAGTGGCAGGCCTTCCATTGAATGAGACAATATTGGCAGAAGTTCTGAAAGAAGCTGGCTACGTCACTGCTATGATAGGTAATTTAACCTACCCCAGAAAGAAAACTTAAATTGATTCTATTTATAGCTGGATATATGCTAGTCCATGATCAAAATGAAGATTTGATTTATTGCTGGAAAAGAGATAATACCACTAAGTTATTTCAGTTGGAAATGTGTATACAAGGCCAGAATTTCCTTAGGTAATTTGGCAATACTTGTCATACTATAAAGTACCTTTGCAGCAGAAGTCATCTTGCATCATGTATTCAGGGAAGCGCATGTATTTTTGTGGGTTATTTTTACATCACCTAGGTCTGATTCCTAAAGAAGCACCATCCCCTTGATTGCAAAGTGTATCCCAAAGTATTCTGGTTTGGCACGAACGTACCCAAACTCTTTCACTGAGATAGTCAGGAAACCTAGCAGCATTGCTAAATTCCTTGCATAGTGCACCTTCTCTGCGGATAAGACAATTCCTATAGTTTATCTTCCAAATATAGTTTGCTATCACTGTCTCAAAAACTTTCATATTTGATAGTTTGCCCCTAAGGTTTACTCCAGGATCTTAGTAAGGTTCATCTCCCAATTAATGTAAAGTTTTAAAATATTTGTTCAATTTTCTGCTTTCTCTTTGGGTTCTGTTGCTGGCTTACATTGCCCTTTTAATTAAGTGTTAGTTTACATATTGTTGTAAGCCAGCGGTCCCCAAACTACGGCCCGCGGGCCACATGCGGCTCACTGAGGCCATTTATCTGGCCCGCCGGTGAGTGACAAGAACACAGGGAAAAGAGAGAGAGAAAGAAAGAAAAGGGAAAGAGAGGGAGGGAAGGAGGCGAGGAATGAAGGAGGGAAGGAAGGAAGGAGAAATGGAGGGAACAAGGAATTTTTCTCTCAACATAAATTCAAACAACACAGTGTACCATCTAATTTTCCATGAATAAAATGCAGTATTTTGTTAGTATCTAATATCAATCATCAAAAAAGTTGCAAAAGTTTTTTTTTCTAATTTTGTCATCCAGTTACATTCATTTTCTTTTAATTAAATTTCCTCCTTAATGTTCCTTCAAAAAGTGCAACACCAATTATATTTCTAACTTATTAACCATTATACCAAAGTGCTTCCTTCTTTCTTTATACATTTTTCATAAGTCAAGAAAATCTTGTATAGCCAATCAGATGTCAACAAAAGAAAATTAAAAACAAAACATAAACATATATGAATTTCAGACCTTCCCCCTCTAAATAGTACATTCCCATTTTGTTTTTTATTTTAAAACAAGGTTTGTTCAGTGTGCATAGGAATTTCTTCATAGTATTTTTTATAGTCCGGCCCTCCAACAGTCCGAGGGACAGTGAACTGGCCCCCTGTGTAAAAATTTTGGGGACTCCTGTTGTAAGCTATTTGACACTATTCGCAACAGATGATGGGGTACCTTTCTCATTCTATATGCAAACTGGCCTTAAGACTTATCTTTATTGCATAAGCGTTTGGTATCCTGGTAAGTCACTGCATTCAGAACATTTGGGTGCTGAGAGAGAAAGATGCAGTTTTCCTAGGATGCAAATTGGTGAGGTAGTTCAAGATGTAATGAAAGTGAATCATTGTAGGTCTGGGTTTAATGCTGAGAATGGATTTTTTTTCTTCTGTTTTTATGGTAGGAAAAGATAATGTCCAGAGCTAAAGTAGCCAATACTAAATGTTTTCCACCATTTTGCTTTAAGAGGTTTTAGGTACTGTACTGATAATTTTCTGTTCCACATCACTTCTTTATAGGGAAATGGCACTTGGGACATCATGGCCCATTCCATCCCAGCTTTCGTGGTAAGATTTCTCTACTTATTTCCTCCTACTAAAATTCCAAGATTGTTCTAATTGGAATTGTAATTTCACAAAAGTGAATGCTTTGATGTATATATCTTCCACATAGATAATTAGGATATTCTGGATAGAAAACAAGAATGTAGCTTTTCCTTAACATGTTAGTTTTTGTGCGGAGGAAAATAAGCTTGTTTTTATACAAGGACGTACAGTATATTAATCTTATAAGGCCCATGACCACAACAAAGCAAATACATAGATACCGTATGTAGATTTATAATATTGTAAACTCCAAAAAAGCTCTTAGTTTTCATCAGCATTGATATTTCATCTAAAATTCTTCTTTGACAGCTGATGTATTAGCTGGATTCACATTATACTTGCTGTGACTTGCCTAAAAAATAATTTATGAAATAAATATTAGTTGGCTAGGTTAGGTTTAGCCATAAATCCAGTCTGCACTGGATAACCTTTTGATTCTATAGTGTTGAGTGACAATGCAAAAATAAGTGGAGTCATACCTATAGTATATTTTTTTAGGAATGGTTGGTTTTTTTTTCCTTTTTGAATATACAGATTATCTGTATTGAATCTATTTGAGGATTTACAGTACAGTTTTTGTGTATTTCCTTCCTTATATAAGCAAAAAAATGCTACCAGTGGCAATTTCAGTTAGGATTCAAGTGAGGGTAAGTATGTGTATTGGACTCTGCTTGGAACCCTAGGCAACAAGTTGCTCAACTGTTGTCTGCAAGCAACTGTACTTGGCAACACACAATGTACTAAGCCAAAAGGAAACAGCAATTAATATTACTTAATTCAATGTATTAAATGGTTTATCTTTCTCAATCTAGTAGCTTTTTAAAAATTTCACATTTCATCAACTTTTGGGAGGGGAAGATATTAGAGAAACAGGTAATCTGAATACTACTAAAATTCTCCTGCCCCTTGTCTGCTTGTAACCTTTATTTAGCCCAAATGGCAAACATTTTTGAATCAAGGTACCTCAAATTTGCTACCTCAAATCTGCCACAGTTACCAGAGGTCACATGCTTGTTATTTCCAACACTCCCTGTCAGCTTTCCATAAGCAAAATCAATGTGGAAACCACTGCTTTATTGCTTGCCTGTGGACATTCTGTTTGTTTGTTTAGGTAAAGAAATATCTCTGAAATATTGACCCAGTGGGTCATGGGTTCTTTAGTTTAAAAGTTCTCTCTGAACGGATTACACCTCTGGTCTGGTGACCAACCCAAATTGGATCCTGCAACATTATCCTGGGTCATGCATATTTGCCTTCATTTGTCTAGTACTGTTGTAACAATCCAATAATGACCCAATAGCTCATAGGTTTTCTAGTGCATATTAAAAACAGAGCCATGGTGGCCCAGTGGTTAGAATGGAGAATTGCAGGCTAATTCTGCCAACTGCCAGTAGTTCAGTTCTCACCGAACTCCGTCTTCTATCCTTCCTAGGTCAGTAAAATGAGGCCCCACATTGTTGGGGGCAATATACTGACTATGAAGCAGTATATAAGTCTGTTGCTAATGCAGAGTTCTTTCTACCAGTAATGAACCTAATCATGCTAAAAACTCTTAAATAATTTGAAGAGAACCACGAGATCACAGTCAGTGCTTGAATATTGACATGTATCCTTCTGAGTCCTTGCAGTTGGGCTGCCACAGATGTGTAGTTCATTTCAGACAAGAGTGACCCCTTTGTTGAGATAGCCAGACATATCTTCATTTTGTATCTTTTTGTTCCTAGGTTTTGATTTTTATTTTGGGATACCATATAGCCCTGATATGGGCTGTACTGACACTCCAGGTTATAACCTTCCTGCCTGCCCAGCTTGTCCCAGATGCTCCACAACAGTCAGGTATGTTTATTTATTGTTTAACCTAGTGACAATATTAAAACATTTGTAGTATGTTTTGAAATTTCAGTTCCAGCACTGAGCCAGAAAATCCAAAAATCTATGCACAATAAAGATCAACCCAAATTAAAAATAAAAATAATAAAACAGATGGCACTGGAGCAGTGAAGGGTTACAAACTTTTTTACTACCACACTATGGGCATGGCTTGTTTTGTGGGTGTAGCTTACCAGTCATGTGACCAGGTCGGGTGGCTTGATGATCATGTGACCGGGCGGTGGCTTAAAGGTCATGTGACTGGCTTAAAGGTGGCCAACTTGACGTCACTCATGTCAAGGGTTTGGGTTAGGGTACCTGGCCTCTCCTCACCTCAAAGAGATACAATTTCCCTATCTATTTACTATTACTGAACATCCAAAATATACTATTTAATTCTATGTATATATGCCATGTGTATACATACATATTATACACAGGCACACAAAAATATACATTATCTACTGTATAAACTGTACGTACATACACATACTCACGCACAGCTCTTCTAAAATTATACACATTCAACCTCATTTACTTCAATGGGAAAAATATACCCAGATCCCAAAAGTGGGAAAAAAAAAAAATCAACATTTTTCTGCGTACCTGACTGTACCCGTAGGAGCCCATCACTGCACTGGAGGTAACATAACTGGAAACACCTTTCAAAATGTCTCAGTATTTAACATATTTCTGAAAACTCTCAAAGTGTCGACTGGCCTGATTTCCATGAAATTGTTCAATTGGTGCTACCTCTGAGAAGGAGGGCCTTCTAACTATGTTTTCCCTCATTCTGTGAAAATGTGGGACTACACAAAGTTTCCCCCTAAATCACCTAAAGATAGTCCCAATTTACCAATCATAAATAGGACTTTTAACTCCGTAAGCATTTCCTTACTGGGAAATAATTTTTATTTATCTATCAAATTTATTGGCTGTTCACCATACCACAGGGTAACTCTGGGCAGCCAATAAGCTCATATGATTGTGCTTTGCTTTCCCTGCTCCCTTCCCTTTAAATGCTCAACATGGTGTGTTGTGATAATTAGAAGAAGGAAAAGATGGAATCAAACAAGTGATCTTTAGACATCTGTGTCTGTGCCTCCCCTCTCCCCCCCCTATTGTGTTACCTGTTTACTCTCTTATAAGCACTTTTTCTGCTCTGCAAAGAGGGGGGGGGCAAAGAAAAAAAATGCGTAGCAGAGAGATGCTGTAAAGGATATAAAGGACGACGATGATTGTAAAGTTAATTTTCAACACCATTGTAACTTTGAATAGTTGATAAACAGGGCAATTGGTAGGTGAGTCTACCTGTAATAGGTTGGGTTCATTTACGTTGGAGGAGGTGAGTCTTGCAACTTCCAAGTCCCAAACTATGTTAAGCCTAATTATCCTTTCAGAGCAGTTTGTGGTAGTTTGAAACTTAGTCACTTGTGTTCCGTCCTATCTTTTCCAATCTTAATAGAGACTGTTTTATTGCTCTGACAAGTAATTTAATATATACTCCAGAGAGCAAATGTAACCTTGGCTCTCTTTTTTTAGCTGATTTTGTTGTGCAAAGGCTATGGAATTACCAAAATAAATAATATTTTTAGAGCCCACTTTTGTATTAATCTCTCATTCCATACTCAAGATCTTACTTTTTCCCCCCCAGTAAACATCAGAAAAACTGCTATCCTGAAATTGCACTTCCTCTTTTTGAAAACCTTACAATTGTCCAACAGCCTGTAAACTTAACTACTTTAGCTGCGAAGTTTACAGAAAAAGTTATTCATTTCATCCATTATGCCAGGTAAGAAAATCTCCACAAACATTTACCTTACTTCGGTAAAGTATTAATGGATTGGCATTGTATAAATTACCCTGTAGTCTAACTTCATATATACACCTGTCTTCTCTCATTAAACTTGAAGAAGATTGGAATTTCCCTCTTCCATAGCAAAATCTTATTAGGTAAAATTTTCACATGACTACTCTTCTTAGCAATGGCATTTCCAATAGTCCCAGTCCAAGTGCTGCTGGGCTGGGATCCAGGTGCTGGGCAGGGTGCAGATATACAGGTGAAACTCAAAAAATTAGAATATTGTGCAAAAGTTCATTTATTTCAGTTATGCAACTTAAAAGGTGAAACGTAATATATGATAAAAACTCATTACATGCAAAGCGAGATAGTTCAAACCATGATTTGTCATAATTGTGATGATGGGTTACAACTCATGAAATCCCCAAATTCACCATCTCAGAAAATTAGAATATTACATGCAATCAATAAAACAAGGATTGTACATAGAATAATATTGGACCTCTGAAAAATATAAGCATGCATATGTACTCAGAACTTGATTTGGGCCCCTTCTGCAACAATTACAATGTCATCTGCTGGTGTTGGTCCAATGTGCTTGAACTATCTTGCCTTGTATGTAATGAGTCTCTCATGTATGTAATGAGTCTCTCTCATACATTATGTTTCACCTTTTAAGTTGCATTACTGAAATAAATGAACTTTTGCACAATATTCTAATTTTTAGAGTGTCTTCAGAACTGCAACATGGTTGTTCAATCTTACTAAATAATGTGAGTCTTATTATAATATTTTGGTCCCATTGCATAGATACATAAAGATTCTAAGTGATTCTGTTATTTAGCAAACTATTGACAAATAGTTTTCTTTACATTATGTTTGATTATTGTGATTGTTCAGATTCATTGAATTATATATTACAGCACTTTGATATATTAATATTGCCCCGATCTGCAATAAATGTGGATTCATAATATCGTCGATTCCCAAGTGCAGGAATCCATTCAGTTTTTGATTGAAAACTTTTAGATAAGGGAAATGTTAGGCTGCTTCTAATGTCCAGATGAAATAAGTTTTCCTTTTATTCTGCACTCTGAAATAACAGAGAAAGGCCTAAATCTATGATGGTGAACCTAGGGCATGCGCACCACAGGTAGCACACAACGCCCTCTCTGTGGGCATGCGAGTTGTCACCCTAGTTCAGGGGTAGGCAAAGTCGGCTCTTCTATGACATGTGGACTTCAACTCCCAGAATTCCTGAGCTAGCAAGATTGGCTCAGGAATTCTGGGAGTTGAAGTCCACAAGTCATAGAAGAACCAACTTTGCCTACCCCTGCCCTAGTTCAATTGTACCGCGCTTGCGCATGCCTCCCACCAGCCAGCTGGTCATTGGGTCTCTGCCATGGATGCAAAGGGGGGGAGAGATGTGCAGTGGGGCTATGTGCACATGCATGGAGGTCAGGGGGTTGGTGGGCTCCACATGAGCATGTACACATGTACTTTGGGCACTCGGTTCAGAAAAGGTTAGCCATCACTGGCTTAGATCTTCTGGGTTACAATCTTGAAGAATGCTATCACATTCATCCTCTGCAGGTTTTTTGCCTCAAGGAAAATAACTCCTTCATTCTCCTTTCATGTGACTTAATTTCTACTCTACAGATTATTCCCTTTGTACTTATTCTAGGTATAGTATTTGAGGAGAGTCTGAACTTTGGAAATTATTGTGCAACTATTAATTGTGATTTATTTGGAAAGTTGCATTTGCTTCCAATTCACTTCTTTCACCTGTCAAGATCCTTTTGATTATTCTTCTATTTTCTCTTCCATCTTGATAACATTCCATGCGCGCAATCATTAATAAAAAATATTAAATTGCTGAGGACTGAATACTGTTGCATCACATTCAATACCTTACTTTAGTAGTTCAAAAGTTTTCTTGAGCAGTTTTCAAGCCAGCTCTGCACCATTAATACCCAGCTGCCCCATATTTAATTAGTTTGCTAATCAGGATGTCTTGAAGTGTTCTGTCAATGGCTTAATGAAATTATTGCACAGGTAGTTCTCAATTACCACTATAATGGCACCTGCCCATCAAAATCACAAGTTGTAGCAATCGTAAAATATGACCGATCCAGTTTATGGTCTTTTTTGTGGCAGTGATTAAGTGAATTAATGGTTCACCATGGACTTGGTTTTGCTGAAAATCAGAAGTAAATGCTGGATTTTGGCAAAACCATCATAAAATATAGTCACATGACTGGAAGGTGGCATATAGCCATAAATGCAGCCTGGTTGCCATCCCCTGAAGTTTGGTCATGTGACTATGAGTGGGCTGTCATTAGAACTTCCAATCCAGGTCATAAGTAGTCCCTTGATAGGTCCACTGTAACTTCAACTGGTCACCAAGCCACCAGTCGTAAGTCAAAGCCTACTTATATGAGCCATGGTGACGCTGTGGTTCAAATGTAATATTGCAGGCTACTTCACTGGCTGTCAGCAGTTTGGCAGATCAAATCTCATCAGGCTCAAGTTTGACTCAGCCTTCCATCCTTCCAAGGTCGGTAAAATGAGGACCCAGACTGTTGGGAGCAATATGCTGATTCTGTAAACTGCTTAGAGAGGATTCTAAAGCACTATGAAGCGGTATATAAATTTAAGTGCTATTACTATTGGTATACTTCCATAGCAATTCTAGTAAGTAAGTTCCTCAATCAAAAAACAAAGAAAGTTTAGTCTAACAAAACTTGTTTTGGATGCTAGATTTTTGGGGAATTGTTCAAACATTTACAAACTGATTTTATTTTAATTTTCTCTAAAATCTTCCCAGACATTGATGCACTTGATTGATGTGTAGTTACCAACCTCTTCTTTTATTCCCTTGGGCCAGACATCAGTGATTTTCTTCAATGCCCTAGGATGCAATCCATCTGTTTTATCAAGGTCAGTAAGTATTCCCTGAGTAAGTTTCTAATAAGCTAAAGTTGGTGTCCTCTTCCTTTATCCTTATATTCACAATTGCTTGTGAAAAAGCATTTCCTCATCTCTTTTTAAAATAAATTTATCCAACCATAAAATACACATAAAAATGAAAATAGCGGGGAAAAGAGTAGAGAAAATATAGGATAAGAAGAAAAAAGAAAGGTATTGGCTCTTGACTTTTTAAAGCGCCTTTTTTGCGTTTTCAGCCAGCAGAATATTGCAGGAGGCCAAAAACTGGCCCCTGTGTCCCGTTTTGGCTGGCAAAGGCACCACAGCCCGGTTCTCTGATATTTCAGTGCAGCCCCGCAGACTAGATCAAAGCACTCCATGCGCTGGCTTTGGTCCACAGGCCTTGAGTTTGACACCCATGTCTTAGAGCAATAGTAGAAGACAGAATCCGGTCTAGTGGCAGAATTTTCCCTGATTCCACTGAGAAGATTGGGTAACATTATCAGATAGAGCTTAGAAAAAGAGGGCCCCAAAGTCTACTCTTAGAGTAAAACCCCATCTTCTTCAGTGTTTTTATTTTTATTTGATTTTCCTACTTAAATTGAGAACAGGGACAATCTTTTATAAGGCATAATTCTGATATACTGATGTCTTTAGCAATTTTTATTTGTTTTGTCAAAAATAGCATAAAAAGAATAAGGCCTCTTTTGGTTCCAGAGAGAGGAATATGGGTCATGTTTTGCATCATTCCTACATAGTAAAAAAAGTACTTTGGCACTAAGCTTGCCTTGTTAATATGCAGAATTCAAGTTTCAGTCTTATCAGAGGTGGTAACAGAAAGTTGATGCAGAAGGCTATTTTATTTTAACTTCAGTAGAACTGAAGTTCTAGTTGTTTGTTTAGTTCAGAACTTTGATCTGATTCACAAAAATGTGCTTCAGAGTATATGGAAATGCAAGTCAGCATATGTCTGCAACTTTAAAGCAGCTACATATTTCCTCAGGATTTCTATCAAGACTTGCATACAGGTGCTATATTTATGCTGAAGTCCTGCTTGGTTATATGCAAACATCTGCACAACATATTAAAAAAAAAAACTCAGTTAAGAGGACTCTGTTAGAATTGGATTATGTATCCAAGACATTTTCACATAACAACTTCAAAAACATGGAAAGCCGCCAATGAACCTTTGAAAGTTTCTGACTGATTTTACCATGTATTATTTTAGTTTTGTATTTCGGCACAATTTGTACTCATAGAAGATGAAGGCACTCCACGCTTTAGTGGGGTTAATGAGAAAGATTTCCTTTTTAATGAATCTCAGGGGTTATCTTTAATTGGGTATTAGGACTGGATCAAACCGGTTAATCTCTTATGCAAGCAGTTGAAACTAATCCAGGAGAAAATTCATTTGAGTAGACAAGGTGATACTTTAAAAACAACTTTGTAAGCTGACATTTATTTTCATTTTTCTTGATCCTTTTTGTTCTTAGCTTTGAACAAATTGTGAGTTCTTGAGATCTCTGTGGGAGGTTTGTTTTATTATTACTTCAAACTGGAATGTTCCTGATAGTAGAGTAGAAGAGACAGTTAATTGCCACAGATAAAATATTCCCAAATTGGAGTCATTGATAAAACCTCCAACTTAATATATCACTGTGTCCAATATATCACTGATAATCAATATCGTTCTCAGGTGCAATTTCAAGTGGCAACCAAATACCTAGATAATAGTAAAACAAAGCCTACTATAACATGTGGCAGCTGCCAAAGGCCGAAGTCCTCCTCGGTGCCCCTTGCTTGCTGCTTGCGGAGACTTCGGAGCGGCGCCTTTCCTCGCTTTCCGACCCCACGGGGAGAGAGACCTCCTAGCATGGGCAACATGGAATCTGCCCCCGTGGCCACGGGGATCTGTATCAGTTTTAGCAGCAAGTCCAGCAGCTCCTGGGTTCCCCAGGTCCTTCCTCTGGATACTACTGGGAACACGGAGGACTGGAAATGTTAACTGGTGAGAATGGCGGTCAATGGAGGGTGACCAAGGTAACCAGCGAGAGTATGGAAAGAAAGTGGCAGAGTTGCTGATCCAAATTAAGGTATTAAGTAAAGAGAGCAGATCTTTATCCAGGCTTGCACAACTGCTTCATAAACTGTTCCTGTGTTTCTGCATGCATGTCAGTGCATAGTCACTCTCCTTCCATGTTTTTCTTAGTGAGACAGCGGGTGGAGGCAGCTGAGCTCAGTTAATGTGGCAGCTATGCATGCCGGAAAACAAGATATAGCTGCCTTAATGGTTCTAGGAAAGATGCTTTGTGTGCATTCTTTTAAAGGATTTGCACAGCCCTAGGCAGAAGTGCTTCTCTTGAGGGCTTTCCATAAAGATATAAAATTCCTCCTAAAAGCTGCTATCCTTTGATATTACATTGCTTTCTTTAGAAGTAGGCATCCCAGTCCTTTGTCATCCTAAGACCGGAATTAAGAAAATGGTATCAGCTAAATCTTTCTGTTCCATGTCTTTATATGCATAGCCATTTTTCCAAGGAGAATGATGAAATAAATATAAATACAAGAGAACAAATCAGAACACAATGTTTTTTTTCTCAGTGGTAGTCTTTGAAATAGCAGTCATGAGCATAACAGTGACATTCTTGCACTGTTGATCTTCCGGTACAGTAAATATTAGTGCAATTAAGTACTGTATTCCCCAGTCTACTTTTAATTGGAAAGATTGATCTGGAGGACAGAAGGGTCTGGAGGACAGAAGGAAAAGGGGGGACATGATCGAAACATTTAAATATGTTAAAGGGTTAAATAAGGTTCAGGAGGGAAGTGTTTTTAATAGGAAAGTGAACACAAGAACAAGGGGACACAATCTGAAGTTAGTTGGGGGAAAGATCAAAAGCAACGTGAGAAAATATTATTTCACTGAAAGAGTAGTAGATCCTTGGAACAAACTTCCAGCAGACATGGTTGGTAAATCCACAGTAACTGAATTTAAACATGCCTGGGATAAACATATATCCATTGTAAGATAAAATACAGGAAATAGTATAAGGGCAGACTAGATGGACCATGAGGTCTTTTTCTGCCGTCAGTCTTCTATGTTTCTATGTTAGTCCACATACAAAAAATACATGGATAAATTGGACATCAGAAATTCCAATATCTAAAACAGTGATGGTGAACCTTTTCTTCCTTGGGTGCCGAAAGAGTACGGGCGAGTGTTATCGCGCATGCATGGGGAGGGCAAAAACAGCTTTCCCTGCCCTCTGGAGGCCAGAAACGGCCTGTTTCCCAACTTCTGGTGTGCCCAATAGGCTCGTGTTTCACCCTCCCCAGGTTCCAAAGGCTTCCCTGGAGTGGGGTAGGGTAAAAACGCCCTACTCTATCCCCCAGGAGGCTCTCTGGAAGCCAAAAATGCCCTCCCAGAGCCTCTGTGTGAGGCAAAAATCAGCTGGCTGGCACATCCATGCACATTGGAGGTGAGCTAGGGAAATGGCTCACGTGCCAGCAGATATGGCTCCATGTGCCACCTGTGGCACCTGTGCCATAGGTTCTCCATCACTGATCTAAAACCAATGGAAAATATTTTCAGTATCTCAGAAGATATTGTTACACCTGTTTTAAAGTAGATATTCTTGGATCAAAGCACTCGCAAAGATAGATTTTGTTAGAAAATACTTGATACAGGATTCGTTAAGAAATTAAATTGTGTTCCTCACGAATCATATCTCTTTGCATATAAACACACAAATAAACATATTCAGTCTTTTTTCTGCATAGTACTGGAGGCAGATGGGGAACCTTTTTTCTACAAGCATTTAGGCACTATAATAAATCTAACATTTAAGATGCCTCAATATTCTTTGCTGATGAGTCAGAGAGGATTTCTTTTATCTTCCCTTCTTGCCAGATCCTCTTCTTTCCTGGAAAATATATGAAGATTGATGTAACAGTTGTAATTTTAATGCAAGCAATTTATTATAGTATTGAAAGAGATTTTGTATCAGTCAGCTGTAAATTAGTGCAGAATAGAAAGTGATGTCATTTGCTAATAACAGCAGGGAGAAATAAATGGTTCTTTGTGGAAATCTAGGGAGAAGCCATTTCCTGAGAGAAATATAATCTAAAATGAGGGAATTTAGATCTGGATTTGTACATGGTCGATCCATTCTTTGTTTTGATTGATTGATTGGATTATTATTATATTGGATTATTATTATTATAGTATTGGATTATTATTATATGTTGTCTTATTATTGCTGTTAGCCGCCCCGAGTCTTCAGAGAGGGGCGGCACACAAATCCAATTAATAATAATAATAATAATAATAATAATAATAATAATAATAATAATAATAATAATAATAATTATATGCCATCAAATTATTTTTGACTGTTTGACTGTTGAGTAGAAACCACATAGATGTCTTCCATGGTGATGTATCCATAACCTGGGCCTTCTAGTAGAACATCCAGCGGTGGGCTACTAGCTGGAACGCTAAATTGTGCTTGCCACCGCAGCTCGTAAGTGCTTGCAGGGCCAGCGCGATTTTGCTTCTGCACCTGTGGATGTAGCAAAATCACGCACAGAGCTGCAGGTGCACCCGTGTTTCGGCGAAGTTATTTTGCTTCCGTGCATCCCGAAACATGGGCGAACTTGTAGCTCTGTGTGTGATTTTGCTACCTCCGCAGGTGCAGAAGCAAAATCGCGCTGGCCCCGCAAGCATTTACGAGCCGCGGTGGCAAGCACAATTTAGCGTTCCGGCTAGTAGCCCACCACTGAGTACATCCATCAGCACTGAAACTTTGGGAAACATCCACTTTGCTATTGGTCTCTTCTTCTCTACTACCAGGAATAATCCATTATATTTCTCCCTTCTTTTCTAGCATTGAACCACATTCAAAGAGGTTTTCCCATTCTTTGTTCATCCTGAGTTTATTGATTGACCATTTAATGGAATTTTGCACAAGAAGTAAGCAAACGTCTTAGCAGCTCTGAATTTTAGTGGGCATTAAGGATTCAGACAGTATGTGAGCAAAAGGAAGTTTGACACAATGTGTGGGAAAAGTAGCTCACAAAATCACACCTGGACAAAAATCAAGAATCTTACTTAATCTTGAGGGGGGGGGGAAGTGGTGCATTTAATTCAGGATTCCTAGTTCAGAAATTACTAAGTAGCCAGAAAGTCACACTGGTAGTGTTGTCTGTGGGAAGAATAAAAACAGACAAGATGGTGGAATTGGTATTGCAATTGTATTGCAGTGGCCTTGCTCTCTGTACAAAAGAAGCTTCCTGCCATCTTGCCTTTTTTGACCTTTGCCCCCTCTTTCACAGATGCCACTACACACTAAGGAGGAAAAAATAAAATAACTGATATTTAAGATCACACTGTAAACTTACTTATCATCTTATAAGTAAACAGTACAGATAGTTCTCAACTTACAACATTCATTTAGTGACGTTCAAAGACACATGGTCGTGTAATCAAAATTCAGATGCTTGACAAATGGTTCATATTTATGACAATTGCACAGTAACTTTTTTGCAAGCAATGTTAATAGGGAAATCAGGTTCCCTTAATAACTGTTACTAATTTAACAAATAAATTGATTCATTTAATAACTGCTAAATGAAATATTGTAAAATGGGGCAAAATTCACTTAACTTTCTCAATTAGCCACCCAAATTTTGGGCTCAATTGTGGTTGTAAGTCAAGAAGTGAGCAAGTTGTACTTCCAAAAGAAACAAGCCTTGTAATAAAATAGTTTATTTCTCTTAATCCTTTGTTAGATCATGTTTTCTGATGAGTAACTCTAAATTGCTAATGTCTATGGGAAATGACTAAGTCTTGAAGTTAATTTTTGATTGGACTTGCCCAGAGTTGGTTGAAAGATCACTGATTATATAAATGGAAGGGAGGGAGGGAGAGAGAGAGAAAAAGAAAGAAGGAAAGAAAGAAAGAAAGAAAGAAAGAAAGACAGGCACTGTTTTTACATTGTAGCAGGCAGTGTCTGTGCTCAAAGTAAATAGTTGCATCAATACATCCCCTTAATCTGTGTTGTTTCTGATGAAAAATATGTAGATGTGGGTGCTTGAAACTCAACAGTGTCTCAAGAACTGCAATATTAATGTAGCTGAGTTTTTGAATTGGTGCAGATATTTAAAGAATATTATAAACTCTCCTTGAAATAGAATTTCATTCCATAATTATTCTCTCAAAGATTTCTCAGCTTTGTTTCTAGCCCACTTGTGCTTCCCACACTTCATATTGTTTTCCAAATTTAGACATACCAAAGCTTCCTTTTCTTCTGCCTCTGAGAAGAAAAGGAAAAAAAAGAAGTTCTTAAAGGGCTTAGAGATTAAGGAAATTGTTAATTTCCAAGAAGATCAAGAAAATCTTGTTCAGAGTTTCTTTTCCTTCCTTCCTTCCTTCCTTCCTTCCTTCCTTCCTTCCTTCCTTCCTTCCTTCCTTCCTTCCTTCCTTCCTTCCTTCCTTCCTTCCTTCCTTCCTCCCTTCCTCTTTTCCATCCAATATCTTAATCAAAAATATAACATTCCCTATCTGTCTTACAAAATAATGTGGATTGGGGAGCAATTGATAATGTTAACATTTCAATGCAAGTTAATTGATATTTCCTGACCTGGCAATTAAATATAAACCTTTACAAGGTAAACTATTTTTCTAATACATTTCAGTGACCAAAAACTTTGTAAGTAAGCATTAGGAAAGGAACAATAGTTCAACTATTTTTCATAATAGCAAAATCCAGGAATGATAAATATAGAGGAATGTTCAAAACTCAATGATGCAACCTTCTTATTCAATTTTTGACCATAAAGTTACAACATTATGAGACCTGGGGGTATTTCTGCAAGTTGGAATAATAGTACTACCATTACATGATAGATATCTTGCAGGGGAGAATAAAATTTCTTGCAAATTCCTGCTTCTTCCATCTACACTGCCTGGGGGCTGCTAACATCAGGCACCATTTTGTTGATGCAACTACTAGATAAGCCCCATTGACCTCTATTGTAAAATATTTCTATATGTATTTATAAAAATGGAAAGTTTTAGAAAGTTTAGATCAATGTTTCCCAACCTTGGCAACTTGAAGATATTTGGACTTCAACTCCCAGAATTCCCCAGCCAGCGAATGCTGGCTGGGGAATTCTGGGAGTTGAAGTCCAAATATCTTCAAGTTGCCAAGGTTGGGAAACACTGGTTTAGATAATCAAAGCCTGCAAGATATCTCTTCTATGAGCTCTTGTGTAATTTCAGCCATTTTTATTCTAAACACATATACAGTGGTACCTCTACTTATGAACTTAATTTGTTTGTGACCAGGTTCTTAAGTAGAAACGTTTGTATGTAGAAGCAACTTTTCCCATAGGAATCAATGTAAAAGCAAATAATGCGTGCAAAATCATTAGGAAAATCCAAAACTTTGGGGCTTTAAAAAAGAAGCCACTGCGTGGCTGACGAAGCAGAGGTGAACTGAGTGGGGGGAGGGACAGCGAGAGGTGGCAAGCAGGGCCAATCCCAACGAATGCAAGCTCCGTGAGTCTTTGCTTCCCGTTTCTGTCCACCCCATTCTGATCATTTCTCCTACAACTTTCTCCTCTCTTGAGCTCCATGAGTCTTTGCCACCCGCTTCTGTCCACCCACCTCTAATAATTTCCCCCACACCTTTCTCCTCTCTTGAGCTCCATGAGAACGTCCAGAGAATGGAAAATGCGCTCTTGGATCCAGGCTTCCCAGATCGAAGGGAGGGCTTCTTTTTTCTGGACACTGGGACAGACTTATTCCTTCAGCCCCCAGAGGATGGAAAATGCTCCATTTATTTCAGGCTGGGAGGGCTTCTTTTCTCTGGGAGCTGGGAGAGACATCCTCCCTCGTTGGCAGCCCCACTTTGGCTTCTGCCCTCCTTGACAGCCCTGCTGCCTCCTTCTCCTTTCCTCCCCCTTCTTTTCTCCTCCTCATCCTCCTTTCTTCCTCCTCCTTCTCCTCTTCCTCCCCTCCTCCTCCTTTCTTTCTCTTCCACCTCCACCGGCATCCAAATGATGCCCCCCCTCCTCCTGTCCCCCCGCTGTTTCCCCACTCCCCTCCAAGGTCACTCACTCATTTGCTGGCATGCAAGGCTGGGAAGGCAAACGCTCTTCCCCGGCTGTGTCTTCTGCAGCACCGTAGGGCAGCGCTGGCACAGCTTGGGGAAGGAAGGAAGGAAGGGGCTTTGGGACAGGATGGAGGGATCAGTTACAGGATTCTTTTCCTTCTCTTCCTCCTCCTCTTCCTCCTCTCCTTCTCCTCTCTTTCTCCTTCTCCTCCTCTTCTTCCTTTCCTTCTCTTCCTTCTCCTCTTCCTCCCCCTCTTCTTCCTTTCTCTTCATCCCTCACCAGCATCCAAATGACCAACCCCCATCCTCCTGGATCTGTCCTTTCTGTCGCTGGGATATCCCCTTTGCTTGCCTTAAATCCTGCTATTAAAGTGCCTTGGAAGCCATGGGAGGGAAAAAAAAGAAACTTGGCCATGCAGTTTGGAAGGGGGGAGTTGTCTCGCTGCAGGGCTGTGGTCCCGAGCAGCGGGGCGTTCATTCTGCCTCCTCCTCCTTGTTCTCCTGCCCGCTTGCGTGCGCCCTCATCCCCAGCAGCTGCACTCCCTACTGCCGATCAAGAAGCCTTATCACTTTTTTTGGCCTCTTATTTGTTCCATGAGGGAGCGGGATCAAGAGGAGGAGGAGGAGGAGGAGGGTGAGAGTCTCTCCTCGCTTCCGCTTCTGCTTTCGCCGCTTGCTTCTTCTTCCATTAAAAAAGTTCTCGAGCCAGGTGAGTGGGGTGGGGAGTTTGTTGCCCGCGTGGGCGTGCGTGTATTTGTGTGCTGCCTCTTTTCATTGGGGAATCCCGGCGGTGGCAGTCACAAGGCAGAGGAATCCCTGGGCTCAGGTTCGTAAGTAGAAAATGGTTTGGAAGTAGAGGCAAAAAAAATCTTAAACACTGGGTTCATATCTCGAAAAGTTCATTAGTAGAGGCGTTCGTAAGTGCATTGTTTTACATTTGCAGCATTGTGCAAAACCGCCTTGTTGCCCACTGCCAGAAAAACCTCCTGATCTATATGTTTTATGTAGAAAGGACATAGTACTGTCTAGATCAGGGATGTCAAACTCGCGGGCATCACATTTTTATCCCGCGAGGATTGTGGCTTTTTTCTCCTTTGCTAAACTGGGGGTGGGGTGGCCAGCATGTGATGCATCCAGCATGTGCACCAGGAGTTTGACACCCCTGGTTTAGATGAAAGGGGATAAAAAACAGAGCAAGAGCCTGTGACTGGTTTTTACTGGTTTTTAAAATGTGTTTTCTTTAATTGTACAGTATACTGTAGAAGGGCTGTCCTTAACAAGTCTTCCAAATGTTTTCCTAGAGTTCAACTCTGGTGGTATAGAAATCAGTGAGGTGAATTCTAGAATTTATATGTGATGTGAGGTTATAGAAATGTCAGTATTTATTTATAAAATTTATAGGCTGCCCATCTTACCTCAAGGTAACTCAATGTATAATTCAAGAATTTAAAAAAGGAGGGAGGAAATTGAAGGAATAGGATGGTAACTTCTTGACAGAAAGAGAAGGAAGTCATAATTCTATGTTTTATTTTATTTTTCTAAGCTTTCCTTTGATTCTTTAAACTTTTATTCTATGTAAAATTCTAATAAATAATAAAAAGAAATGAAAATGTGGGTCAATGCTCTCTGGATCAAAGTATGGATCAATCTTTTTGGTTAACAAGATTGGGGAAGAAAAGTGACATTGTACAACTCTTGCTTCAGGCCCTGCAAAAGAGACTGAACGGGAGTGGTGCTGAGAGAAACCGTTCCTGTGTATTGTTTTAGGGAAATGAAAACTTCAAGAAATGACAAATTTCAGTGCAAGAGAAAGAAATTACAGTGATCCCCCGGGTATCGCGACCCCGATCATTGCGAACGGGCTAAATCGCTATTTTTAAACCCGGAAGTCAAAACACCATCTGCGCATGTGCGCCCTTTTTTTTATGGCCACGCATGCGTAGATGGCGCCGGGCAGATCAGCTGCTGGGCGGCTTCCCTGGGTCTTCCCCCTCTTGCTGGCGGGAGGGCGAGCATCAGCGAGGAGTTTCCCCACCGCCCACGCAAACTCCTCGCTGCCGCTCGCCCGCCCTTCGCCCGCCCACGCCGTTCGCTCCCCCTCTTGCTGGCGGGAGGGTGAGAAGCCCCCCCAGCACCTGCTCGCCCGCCCTTCGCCGCTCGCCCGCCCTTCGCCCGGCCACCCGCCGTTCGCTCGCTGCTCGCCCAGCCACCCGGGTTTGGGGAGCTGCTAGGAAGCCCCCCATGCCGCCGGCGAAGTTTTAAAACAGCCGCGCGGCTTCCCAATGAGTCCCGAAGACAAACGCGGAAGTTCGCCTTTGACGTTTGTCTTCGGGACTCAGTTGCGAAGCCGCGCGGCTGTTTTAAAACGTCGCCGCCGGCATGGGGGGCTTCCTAGCAGCCCCCCAAACCCGGGTTGGGGGTCCGGGGGGGTGCTGGCAAGCCCCCCATGCCAGCGGCAACATTTTAAAACAGCCGCGCCGCTTCCCAGCTGAGTCCCCTTCCCAGGAACCCCAATCTTCGGCTCCTCGCTAGCGCTGCGGAAGTAAAAACACCATCTGCGCATGCCCAGATGGTGTTTTTACTTCCGCAGCGCTACTTCGCGAAAACCCGATCATTGCTAGGGGTCCTGGAACGGAACCCTCGCAATGATCGGGGGATCACTGTATTCCTGTCAGCTTTTTTTTTTAAAAAAAATTAGTTGCTCAACTGGATGGAAGCTTATGTTGCAAAGTGTTTCTCAAAACTATGAGATGACAACAGAGGACAGAAAGTGCCAACCAAAGAATCCCAGAAAATGCTAAAACAGAATCTTTTTTTCCACTCATCCCAGGAACAAGTAGCAGCAGTTCCAGCCTTTAGTTTCCAAGTACCGTATTTTTCGCTCTATAAGACGCACCTGCTGATAAGACGCACCTAGATTTTAGAGGAGGAAAATAGAAAAAAAATAGAAAGAAAGAAAGAAAGAAAGAAAGAAAGAAAGAAAGGGGGAAGGGACAGAACAGAGGAAGGAAGCAAGGAAACTTATGAAAGGGGAGAGTAAGAGAGGAAGGACTGAAGGAAGGGAGGGAAGGAAGAAGGTAGGAAGGAGAAAGAAAAGAAGAAATAGAGGAAGGGAAGGTAAAAGAGAGAAAGAAAAAGAGCAAGAAAGAAAGAAAAAGAGAAAGAAAGAGAATGAAAGAGAAATAAAAATAGAGAGGGGGAATGAAAGAAATGGAAGGAGGGAAGGTAAAAGAGAGAAAGAAAAAGAGCAAGAAAGAAAGAAAAAGAGAGAAAGAGAATGAAAGAGCAATAAAAATAGAGAGGGGGAATGAAAGAAATGGAAGGAGGGAAGGAAGGAGAGAAAGCAAGAGAAAGAAAGAAAGAAAGAGAAAGAAAAAAGAATGAAAGAGCAAGAGAGAAAGAGAGAAAGCAGAAATGAGAAGCTGAGAGCTGGCAGGCCAGGAGCCTCGCATGTGCTGTTGGAAGGGGGCTTGGTGGTCCTGGGAGATAGTGAACATTGTTCCTTCTTCCCTCCCAGCACAGAGGGGTGGCTTCCTCCCCGGTTCCCCGCTGCACCTCCCCAGTGCAAAGCGCAGGACTGCCGCCTCCCCCTCGCCCCAGGATCTCGCGCTTGCAGCTTCGGGCAGGGGGCTTGCGGGGAGGCAGCAAACGGTTGCTTGGAAGCAGAACCTCGGAACAACTCAACCGCCTTGCTTCCACCGGAGAAACACCAAAGCAAGAGCTGGCAAGCGGGGGGGGGAACGGGGACTGCCTTCCGCGGGAGTTCGGTGGGGGTTGGGGCGCGCAGGGGCCGGCAAGCAGGCAGGGAGGGAGGGAGGCGCCAGCATCGGACGGGTCGGACGGAGGTGTCGGACGGGCAGCTCCGACCGGGCAGCTCCGACCGGCTGCGAGCGACTGGCTGGGTTTTGGGTCTTCGAGACCTCCCCGCCTCCTGAAGCGATTCCCATAGCCTTCCCAAAGGCTCGGAGCCGCCAATGCTCCTCCGGTGCCGCTCCGCCTCCTAAACCTGCGCGGTGGAGGCGTCCCCCGGCCCAGCACTTCTGGAGGCCGAAAGGTGCGGCTCTCTTCGGGGTTGGGAAGAGGAGAGGCGGCGACAGAGGCGGGACACTTTTGGTGAGTATATCGCCGCCACCCCCCTGCTCCAGCGCCTCCCCCCCTCCCTGCTCCATAAGACGCCGCTGATTTTTCATCCTACTTTGGGAGGAAAAAAACTGCATCTTATGGAGCGAAAAATACGGTATTTGTTCAGTCAAGTATGATCATAAACATCCTTTGATCCAACTTTTATAGCCAAGATAGATTTTTGTAATAGCCAGTTGGCAAATTATCAAGTATGGAAGGAAAATTATTAAACATGGAGAGAATGAAGGCATTAATTGTATTTAATTTTAATTAAAATGAACATTAATCCAATTTTGTTTTTGCCTATCTTTGCTGAGTCCTCATCACATAAAAGGAAAATGTAGTTTAGATTGCACTTATTTGCTTTAATGTATCTTCTAATTATTGTATTTTTCGGAGTATAAGATGTTCCAGACTATAAGACGCAACTAGCTTTTGGGGAGGAAAATAAGAAAAAAAATATCTGCCTCTGCCTGCCAGCAATTTGTCTCCTTGCAGCAAACAGCAAACAGCCTGGTCAGCTTCAGCACAGCTTGACTTAGCATGAGCAGCTGATTGGTGGTTGGATCTGCCTCCCAGAATACCACCTATCAGCTGTTCTAGGCTGTGGGGATTGCCATCAACAATAACGCCACCCATCACTGCTGCCTATTGCCACCTCCATGTGTCCCACTTTCGGCCTCCACACATTTTTAGCCCATTCCAGGCGACGGGAATAGGCAACAATGGTGGCAACATTTGCTGTATAAGACACAGACATTTCTACCCACTTTTGGGGGGAGGAGTGCATCTTATACACCAAAAATATGATAAATGTGAATTAACAATAATTTCTTCTTGGGGAAAATGTGAGAATTTCCTTATCTCCAGTTTACAGTTATACTTTTATAAAACTATAATATATTTATTTGTATTATAACTCTTGTCATTTTTTAATAAATTTAAATTGTTAGGAATCACATGGTCACCTTATGAATACCTGCATGCTAGGAAAGCTGATGTGAACAGGTTTAGGAAATGAGATAAATGAAAGGTTGATAGGAAAGAAGATTTGCTTAAGGAGCTAAAGAAAAGAAAATACAACAATAGAGGCAGTCTTTGACTTACGACCACAATTTTTTTTACAAAAAGCTTTATTTCATTATAAACATGCATAAAGAAACATAAACAAAACATTATAAAAACATTGGATGATGTGTGGCAGTCCTGTTTCTTACTTTCTATTGTGATATTTCTATAGTACCATCATTTAATATTTCTAGTACTGTATACATTTTGTTATACATAGGTCTTACATCGGTATCTCTCTTATTCCTATATTCAATCGATCCTCTTTTCTTTCCTTGATATTTAAGTTAATTGGCTATTTGATTGGTTATCTTTATTTTATTTTTTGTTTTTCCTGACTTTCTAACCAAGAGTAGAATTTGTTCCAGTTTTGGTAGTATTCCGACTCATCTTTATCTTTTATTTCCATTGTTAATTTATCCATTTCTGCACAGATCATAATTTTTTCTAACAATTCATCTTCAGTTGATATGTTTTCACTTTTCCATTGTTGTGCAAAAATTAATCTCGCCACAGTTGTTATGTGCAGGATTAAGAAAATTTGACATCTTTCATATCTTTCATGGATTATTCCAAGTAGAAATAGTTCCTGTTTTCTTTCTATTTTCATTTCCATTATCTCTTCCAACCATTTTTGAACTATGTTCCAGATTATTTTTGTCTGGTTACAAAGGCACCACATGTGATAAAAAGAACCATTCTTTTTCCTACATTTCCAACATTTAGGTGAATGTTTTTAATCTATTTTAACTAATTGTATTGGTGTTCTATGCCACCTATAGTACATTTTCAAAGAAATTTTGTTGGCTTTTCTTAATTTGTTGCGCTAATTTCTATTTTCCATTAGATCTATTTTATGTATTATCAGTGTCATTTGTTGTTTAATGTCTCATCTTTGTGGATCTTTTTGTAGGACTTACAACCACAATTGAGCCCAAAATTTATATTGCTAAGCAAGACAGTTGTCAAAATGAATTTTGCAATCTTTCTTTGCCACATTTGTTAAGTAAATCACTGAAGCCGTTAAATGAATCATGCAGTTGTTAAACAAACTTGGTCGTCCCCCCAACTGACTTTGCTTATAAGAAGTCAGCTGGGAAGATTATAAATCATGATCACATTGGATGCTGTAACTGTCAATAAATACAGGACAGTTGCCAAATGTCTGCATTTTGATCACAAGACCATGAGGATACTACAGTGGAAAGTGTAGAAACTGGTCATGTCACTTTATTTCAATGCCTTTGTGACTTTCAACAATCACTAAATGAGTGGTTGTAAGTCAACGACTACCTGTACAATTGTTGGAATGATAGTCAGTTGCTGTTTACAACTAGTAATGGTAGGTGTAATAATTCTGAGCAAGGATGTTGCTCCTCCACATAATTAACTATTGCAAACCTTTATTTCATTTCATTTTTTTCCAGCGAGAAAGGTCTTCCTTTCTTCCTATATCTTGCTCTGACTCATATGCACGTGCCTTTGGTTTTGCCTGAGGCACCTTGGAATCCATCTTGCCAAGATCCCTATGGAACATACTTGAAGGAAATGGATGCTTTGGTGGGACAGATCAAGGATGCGGTTGACAGCACAGCAAAGGAAGATACATTCCTCTGGTTTACAGGTGAAGTTTTTAAAAAAAGAACTGGAATGGAACTCTTTCCTCTGGGGCTATAGCCTCAACCTTGGAACTTCTGCTAAGACGGGCAGCAAACGAATTTAACAAACTCAGATGAAGGTCCTGATAAAATAGAGTTCCCCAAAAGCATCTGATAGGCTCATGATTTATGACAGATACCTGATTCTTGCAAACAACCATCGATTCTTAAAATTGGTCTCATAGAGATTTATTTTGTCACACACTCAATAGGCCTCCTTTTGAAGGATCAGCTGGCAGCACCGTCTCCCAATGAATCTCGGATAATAAAAATGTTATATCCTTAGGAATTCATGGAACCAATTAAAAAGTTGCTGCGGTAAAGGAGAGTCATATTTTTTTTGTATGCCCTTATTTGCTGTATTAGAAGGAGCTTAAACAACCTTATCCATTGCTAGATTTAGTCATAACAAGCAGGGTTTTTCTCAGAAATGGGTTTTAAACCAGTGGGACATGAAGCTGAATAACAACACTTGTTATTAATGTTCAGATTAATGTACTGGAACTCTTAAAATTTATGTTCAGATTAATTTTCTGCTCTGGTATTTTGCTGTTTCAGCTTGTATTGTAACTGTTTGTACATCTGTGAAATCTGAGTCTGACTTTTTGGATGAGTCGTTGTGGATCTTCTAAAGTAACTGGGCAAGGCCTCCTCCTTTTAACGTCAATAATCATCCAGTGTCACATGGTCTTGGATGATCCATCATATCTTGAAGTCTATTGAGTAAACTTATTTTCCCCACCCAGCTGGGCTCTTATTTGAAAAGAAAAAATCAGCACACAAGTTCTGAAAGTGGTTTTTTAAAAAATATAAAGCCAGAAAAAGGGCTTCGGATTCACTGTAAATTTGTGTAACTGATTGAGGGCATAGCATACAGTTCTGTTCTCCTTTGAGTTTTAGCCATGAAGCAGATGAGGTGATACAAGTGGCTGGTTCTAGATTGTTCTCAAGAAAACCTGTGCGGTGTAGGTTAAAGTTGGCAGGGATTCTTTCTTGTTACCAAATTTAATGTTTGTTTGTTTGTTTGATCTTTCCTGTCACCAAATTTACTGTTTGTTTGTTAGATTTCTATGCTGCCCTTTCCTCAGACTAAGGACAGCTCACCACAGGGATAAATACAAAAACATGTAGAAATCTAAATCTAAAATACACTCCAAAACCTCAATCCCACCAATCA
Source organism: Erythrolamprus reginae (assembly GCF_031021105.1). NCBI lineage: Eukaryota > Metazoa > Chordata > Lepidosauria > Squamata > Dipsadidae > Erythrolamprus > Erythrolamprus reginae. The sequence continues at coordinate 166,758,510 of NC_091951.1, read as the reverse complement.
CACACATTTCACCCTCTCATACATATAAATTAATTCATATGCCATCGCCGGGGCTAGATGTTAAACTTAATAACCCCAGCCCTGTCAATAAAGGTCTTTAAGACCTTACGGAAGGCGGAGAGGGTGGGGGCGGAATGAATCTTTGGAGGGAGTTGATTCCAAAGGGCTGGGGCTGCCACCAAGAAGGCTCTTCCCCTAGGCTCCACCAGGCGGCATTATCTGGCTGACGGGACCTGTAGAACGTCAACTGTGTGGGACCTGACCGGCCGCTGGGATACATGATGTGGGGGATGAACAGACTGCACAACTTATTTATAATAAATAATATAATATAATAAGTTAAGGGGTTTTTGCATGTATCAGTAGCCCATTTTGAAGTTTGTTTGCCACAGGCACTGTTTACTTGAATGAATTCTTCAGTTCTAGCCAACAACACAAACCTTGTCACCTTTCACTAATAATTAAGCACTTCATTACATAAGAACAAAATAGCCAGTTCCGAAGTCTGTTGTTAATGAGTTGTTTTCTCCCAAGGGAGGGAAGTAAAATGTGGTTCATTAAACTCCAAGGCAAACTCTTTCTTGTTATTATTTTGTCTCCCAATCCTTAAGAATTATTCAAGTGGCAAATATCTTTCCTCCTCACTTAGAGAAAAAGTCTTTCTGCAAGTTGTTTTCGGTGTTTGGAGAAAAAAACAATGTTAAACTTTTAGAGTTTGCTTTGTAATTGTCCTGCTTCACAGCCCTGTTTAGATTCCTCTTGAAGGCGAGGGGCCCATTTGCTACTCAGTATGGTTTGGCAGCCCAGTTTTTTAAAAATACATTTTTAATGAAAGAATTTTTTTATTAAACCAATTCACTGTTGCGCATCTTCCAGACACACTCTTGTGAGATGGTCAGTCATATAAATATGACAAATGCATTTTAACAAAATAAATTCAATATAAATATTTGACAAGAAAGAGTGAAAATAAGAATAACGAGTAAGTAGAATATGTAAATATAAATGTAAATGGAAGAGGAAAAATAATAAGACAAGAAAAAGATTTATTATTATTATTATTTTTTTCTACTCACAAAGCACAAAATAAAGATAAGTTAATATATTGTTATTAAGTATTTGTTGTGATTAGGGTTTTTTTTCTTTATTTGTGGTTTTTTCTTTTCTTTTCTTTGCTATGCTTTAGTTGTACAGTGTTCCCTCGATTTTCGCGGGTTCGAACTTCGCGAAAAGTCTATACCACTGTTTTTCAAAATATTAATTAAAAAAATACTTTGCGGTTTCCCCCCCTATACCACGGTTTTCCCCGCCCGATGACGTCATATGTCATTGCCAAACTTTCTTCCCCCTTTAATAAATATTTTTTTAAATAAACTTTAATAAATAAACATGGTGAATAATAATCTAAATGGTTGCTAAGGGGATGGGAAATTGCAATTTAGGGGTTTAAAGTGTTAAGGGAAGGCTTGTGATACTGTTCATAGCCAAAAGTAGTGTATTTACTTCTGCATCTCTACTTCGCGGAAATTCGACTTTCGCGGGCGGCCTTGGAACATATCCCCCGTGAAAATCGAGGGAACACTGTATATGTATATTTGTGTATTGTGTTTGTTTATTGTATGGTGTATTTTTTCTATTGTATGTTATATGTTTTTAATGAAGAAATTTAATAAAAATTATTTAAAAAGAAGAAGAGGAAAAAGAAAAGAAACAATGTTTGGATCTTGACAAATTACAATATTTGCTGAGGAAAATTATGAACGCAAGAAGCGGTGCTCAACTGCACACAACAATAAAAGAACTTCCACATTAGCTCATAAGTTTTTCTGCAGGAGAATATCCCAGTTCTGTTTGGTATACTGTAGATTTAAAAAATGTGCAAAACAGGAAAAGATGGGAAATGGGTTGAACTAGTCATCATCTGGAAAAATCCCACAGTTGCTGGGGAGGCTGTGAACTCCTGAGTCATTCCAGATCCTACCCCAGCTCTGGACCTGAAGATTGTATTTTCTCAGCCTTAATAATCCCTTGTAAAGCATCATTATAGGTTAAATTTTCAAGAAGAATAGAGGTAGCCTTTGCTATTTATTTTCCCTCCAGCCAATAGATTTGTTAGTCTTATCACCAGGTTTGCATAATCTTGTTTGTGCTTGTTTCTCGATGTCTGTTCAGTTTTGTGTCTGCAGTCTAAACTTTTATTTAGAATTGTATCTACGATAACACTTTTTATTTTGGTGAGTCAGGGATTCCCTACAAAAAAGTGAAGGCTTTCCTTTGTTTTCTATGAAAAAGGTTTAGAGAATTTATTAAACTCATGCATTAAAGACCAGGTGAATACTGAGGTCTCCCATATTCTTTATAATCTTTTAACCTTCCCTTCCAGCTTTATATAACCAATTTGATAGTATAATGACGAAGCATGATTAAACGTGTGCAATTGTTAATTGTTAATATAAATAATATTTATTCAGTTGAAAGAAATGGGAACTACACGCCCTCCAATCTAACCTTGCTGTGGCTGCTCCCATTGTTTCAAACGAAAGATACCTTCCCATTCTGTTTATCAACAGGATGTCCTCCTCTTATCTTTCTAGGAGACAATGGTCCTTGGTCTGAGAAGTGTGACTATGCAGGAAGTGTTGGTCCATATACAGGGATGTGGCAACGAAAAAAAGGTAACACCACTTTTTAAAAGTTTTCTCCAGCTTTTCTGATTAGAAAATTTGGGTTGCATTTTTTTTATTTATTAATGTATTTTTCGGCTTCTAAGATGCATCGGTGTATAAGATTTTGAAGAGGTATGTAAGGAAAAAAATGTTTTTGCCCCCTCCCAGCCCCCAGGAGCACTCTGCAGAACTCCCAAACCCTCTGCGCACCCATTTTCACATGGGGCTGGGCGGCCAAAAATTGCTATATTCAGTGTATAAGATGCACCAACCTTTCCACCCTCTTTTGTGTGTGTGGGGGGGGGGGGTGCATCCAAAAAACTCCATACATTTTCTTTCTCAATTTAGCATTTCTTCTTTTGAAACATGCTGTGCTGGGCACATTGCTACATGAAATTAGAGGGCTATCCTATAATCAGTTTTGCCTCCAGCAGTCATTTATGAAATGAAGTCAGCATGGGAAAGTTGTCTGTGGGATGTTCACTCTTTCAAACATGATAAAGAAATATTATATTTAATACTATTATTAAACATTTACATTTTATATAACATCAAAACCAAACTATTTTATGATTTATAGCCATTTTTATTATTTATTCATGCTATTGAAATTGTATTTGATCCTTAGATTATTTCGTCAGCACAGCATCAAGTTTAAAATGAGGATCCCTTTTAATTTTCATGGTTTCTTGCACACTTATTTTTCATGGTTTAAAAATGCTGTCATAATGGAACTTTGCACCCTGCTACCATATCTGGACAGGGACTAATGTCCTCTCAACTCAGACAACAAAGGAAGAGGGATAGTTATTTCTGCTTATGCAGACAGGAAGGTGCAATGTAAATGCAGATCTTTCCTGGTTTTGTATCTGATACCGATGGTGCGTATGTCTTTGAGTGAGTACACATGAACCGATGCTCTTAAAGTCATACTTCCCCAGTTACTCTTTGGGAACAGCAGTAGCTGGCTTCTCTACATCTGTTTCCTATCCGTTTCCAAATATAGAAGGGGGAGGGAGAGACTGTTGCAGAACCCTCACAGAGGAAGTCTCAGAGTTTCTTTTCATTGTTTAAAAACTCTTCTCTAAGTTTTAAAATATCATATCTCGGCACGTGATATCACTTCATTCACGCAAATGAATGTCTCAGATTGGCAGCCCCTGCTTTTCCAAAATAAAATCTATGCCATAAAAATAATTAATTCATTGAGCTTATTGCAAGGCAGCTACTCCATTACAAGTCTTTAGAAATAGATTGGGAAAATTCATAGAGAAATTCCCACAACATCAAGGTGGTGCCTCACTGAGACTTTATTATGATTATTATTGATGATTATTGATGTTTGCAACAGACCAGTGTGTGAGAGAATGTTTAATCCCAGCAGTGAATAAACCTGAAATAGTGTTCAGCTAATTTGCTAGCCTTTTTTATCTGTATATCAGTAGCTCTCTGGAGTCTCAGATGTCTTTTCATAAGCTTTTTGACTTGAAGCCATTTTTAATAATTAATTATTTAAAAAAACAAATCAAATTTTGTTTTAAAATGGATTGAAATGCTGAAATGGATTGAAATGTTGAATAAAATGCAATATATAAAATGTAGTATATATAACACAACACAACATCAAAATGATGGAAAGAGGTGTTTTTTTCCCCAAAAAGTTTTTTTAAAATTTTTCTCCACTTTCTCACATACAAATCAATGTGTATATACCTTCCAATATTACAAACAACATACATAATTGCTCATTTTATCCATGGTTCATAAATCCATATCTTATGATAGAAAGAGAAAATCTATATCTCATGATACAGGGGAAATACAGCTCCAAAATACTATCAGCATAAACGCTAGGTGAGTCTCCTGGGAAGAATGCAGAAAAGTAGAAGGGAAAGTGGAGGAGGAGTGGAGAGGAGAGGAGGGAGGAGAAGGAGAGAAGAATGGAAGGAGGAGTAGGATGGGAGAAGGGGCAGAAGGATGAGGAGGAAATTCTACTGATTATCTATCACAGTGTTTCCCAACCTTGGCAACTTGAAGAAATTTGGACTTCAATTCCCAGAATTCCCCAGCCAGCATTCACTGGCTGGGGAATTCTGGGAGTTGAAGTCCAAATTTCTTCAAGTTGCCAAGGTTGGGAAACACTGATCGATCAGAACAGAGCTGGAAATGACCTTGGAGTTCTTCTATCTAGTTCCATGATGGAGATCCTGTGGCCTGCATGTCTGAAATGGCACAAGGAGCAGTGTCACCTGGCATGCACAGTGTCACACATTCATCTTTTGGGTTTCTGGCATGCATCTGTGTGCGATGATCAGCTGCCCTTCACACGTGTGGCAATGCTGGAAACAGAAAGAAGTGGTCTTCCAGTTTACAGTGTGCGCTTGTGCGCTGGCCATCTGATCATCGTGTGTGCATACATACCAGAAACCTGAGCAGCAGCTGGCTGGTGCGCATGTGCGAGCCGTAAATCGGAAGTTCATTTCCCGGCACACACATGCTCTCTGGGCCACACCTCTTCTGGGTTGCAGGCTTGCAGCCCTGACAAGCAAGTGCACGTGCGCTCCCTTTTTGACACTCAATGCCGAAAAGGTTCCCATCTCTGATCTAGTCCAAACCCCTTCTTTTTCACTACCACCACAGTGTCAGGAATGAGATAAAGTTCCAACACTCTTTCTCATTATAGCTGTATGCTGTAAGATGCTATAAACTGTATGCTATAAGATGCTATAAGCTGTATGCTATAAGATGCTCTAAGCTGTATGCTGTAAGATGCTATAAGATGCTATAAGCTGTATGCTATAAGATGCTATAAGATGCTATAAGCTGTATGCTATAAGATGCTATAAGATGCTATAAGCTGTATGCTATAAGATGCTATAAGCTGTATGCTGTAAGATGCTATAAGCTGTATGCTATAAGATGCTATAAGCTGTATGCTATAAGATGCTATAAGCTGTATGCTATAAGATGCTATAAGCTGTATGCTATAAGATGCTATAAGATGCTATAAGCTGTATGCTGTAAGATGCTATAAGCTGTATGCTATAAGATGCTATAAGCTGTATGCTATAAGATGCTATAAGATGCTATAAGCTGTATGCTATAAGATGCTATAAGCTGTATGCTGTAAGATGCTATAAGCTGTATGCTATAAGATGCTATAAGATGCTATAAGCTGTATGCTATAAGATGCTATAAGATGCTATAAGCTGTATGCTGTAAGATGCTAGCTATTTTCTTGCTTCCCAAGGATTTAGCCAGAGGAAAAAATGAATCTGTTCATAAAAAGGGAGACCTTCATTAAGAAATACTAAAAATATTTCCTTGAAGAAAACCTACCACTACCTATGTCTTGTTGGGATTAAGAGCCTTACATATATATAAGATAATTCTCTATAGGTTTTCAGAGAATTTTGAGAAGTGTTTTGGAAAGAGTGACATCTGAAATTGGTCCAGGGACATCTCCGTTGCTGCTAATTTTCCATATTCAGTTTTTCCATTTCTCTCCTGTTTCTTTCAAGGGAACATTTCGTTTCTGTCATCTCTCAGATTTTCCCCGGAATCTTTTTGTAATTTGATGTAGTAGAGAATGTGAATTGCCTCTGTTGAAATAAATGCCAGAATATGAATTAAGTTCCACACTTGATCCAGAAAATGTCTCTTATTCGAGCTGATGTAGAGTTGATATTCTTTGTGCTTCGGGACAGTGCATGAAGGAAAGATAAGTCCCAAAAGATAAGAGCCAGGGTGGCGCAGCAGGTAGAGTGCTGTACTGCAGGCCACTGAAGCTGACTGTAGATCTGAAGGTCAGTGGTTCAAATCTCATCACCGGCTCAAGGTTGACTCAGCCTTTCATCTTTCCGAGGTGGCTAAAATGAGGACCCTGATTGTGGGGGCAATATGCTGGCTCTGTTAAAAAGTGCTATTGCTAACATGTTGTAAGCCACCCTGAGTCTAAGGAGAAGGGTGGCATAAAAATTGAATGAATGAATGAATGAATCAATCAATCAATAAGTCAATTTTTCAATTGGCTGCCATTTATTTGAACTCAAGAGTTAGGGTTAGGGTAAAGGTTAGGGTTAGGAAGGGGGGAACTAATTGAGTTTGTTTCCTTTAGTCCACTTTTCAGTGGAGAACCTTTAGATTTAACAGGCAAAAGTTGAGGTTTGTCACGAGTGTCCCTGTTGTTATACTGAGTCTGTGCTTCCAGTTTTGAGCTCCATAAAACCTGTCTTTTGTTAGGAGAGAAATCAAACAAATTCAAGATGGGCATCTGAAAGAAACCAGGCTGGGTGAACTAATTTTTTTACGTCAGGGAAAACAACATTTGTAATGGAGACATATTCCATCGGGACTCAAACATTTAAAATTATGCAGAGAGCCACAAGGGAAGAATTTTCCATGTGTGCTAACGGCATAACAAGTAATCATTTTACAATGAAGTTTCCTTCAAATTGACCTCAGTTACTGGCACGGTTTTGGGTATTTTCATGTATTTATAGTAACACAGAACAACACTTGTTGTTTTTTTCCTGTCCCCTAGCCTGGGATATCTTGGTGACTTACAGGATGAACTTACCAGGGGCGGATTGCTCTTACCTGCCACTATCAGTGCACTGTGTGTGCAGCTTGAGTCATCTTGCACATGTGTGCATGTGTCCCCAGCATGATTTTGCTTCCACGCATGCGCAGGAAGCAAATATGTGGCAAAATCTTGTGAGGGGATGCACACATGTGAGAGAGATTTCTGTGATTTTTTGCTTCTGTGCATGCACAAAAGCAAAAAATCGCCAAAATCACGTGCACGCGAGCATCCCTTGTGAGATTTTGCTTCTGTGCATGCACAGGAAGCAACTTAACAGTCTTGGTAAGAAACAACAACAAAAACTGTGTTCCTGTAATTGTTATTCTTTGCCCTTCCAGGTTAATCCTCTCAAAATGGTTTCTGGTATACAGTGATCCCTCGATTAGCACGGTCTCGATTAGTGCGAAACGCTACAACACGGTTTTTCAAAAAATATTAATTAAAAAATACTCCACGGTTTTTTTGCTATACCACGGTTTTTCCCACCCGATGACGTCATACGTCATCACCAAGAGTCACTTCTCTGTCTCTTTCTCTTTCTTTCCTGTCATTCTCTGCTTCAATCATTTTCTCATTTCTCTTTTTTTCTCCCCTTTTTTCTATCATTTCTCTCTCTCTTTCTTCCTCTCTCACACTCTCTTCCTCCCTCTCTCATCTCTTTCTTTCCTTCTCTCTCTTTCCTTCTCTCTCCCCCCCTCCACTTGCCTACGAGAAGAAAAAAAGCAACCTCTGCCGGGCAGCTCCCCTTGTGCCCCTGCTTTGTGCCTGCCTCTTGTCCCTCTCTTTTGGGGATTTTTTTTTTCTTTTCTGTCTGAGTGCGTCTGTGTGAGCGCGAGAGAGGGAGTGCGTGTATGTGTGTGTGTGTCTGTTGCGGCTTGGGCTGGTCGGCCTCGGAGGCGGGAGAAGGCGAAGAGGTAGCAAGCGGGGAACCCGGCGGGGTGGATGGCGGCGGCGGCGTGTGTGTGTGTGGTGGCCGCCTTCAGCTTGGGGTCGCCGCCGGCGTGCTCGAAGGACGCGCCACTGCCCGCCTTGGAGCCCTCGAAAGCCTCGTTGTCTTCTGTGCTCTGCTCGCCGCTGCTCTCCAAGCGTGGCGCAGCGGCTGGGAGCGCGCGCCTTTTCTCCCCTGGCTAGCCGTCGCGCCTCTCTTGAAGATGGGGAGCCTGGCGACGCGCTGTTTTCCCCCACCGAGGACAATCGGGGTAAACTCTTTTGGTTGGGAACCAACCGGCCCGGTGCTCTTTTGGCTCTCTTGGGGTTTCCCCTTTGCCTGGGCAGCAGGAAGACCCAGGGAAGGTTCCTTTGGCCGCCCAACAGCTGATCTGCTCCGCAGCGCGGCAGCAGCGAGGAGCCGAAGATGGGGTTTCCCCTTTGCCTGGGCAACGGGGAAACTCCATCTTCGGCTCCTCGCTGCTTCCGCGCTGCGGAGCAGATCAGCTGTTGGGCGGCCAAAGGAACCTTCCCTGGGTCTTCCCCGCTGCCCACACGCAAACTCCACCATCTGCGCATGTGCGGCCATGGAAAAAAAAGGGCGCACATGCGCAGATGGTGTTTTTACTTCCGCACCACTATAACACGGAAAATCGATTAGCGCGGGAGGTCTTGGAACGTAACCCCCGCGCTAATCGAGGGATCACTGTACTACTAAATTTCTATTTACATTTTTGGATTTGGATTATCATTCCCATTTCTCCACTCCTTATATTCATGAGCTTCCATGCGGGAGGACAAAGCCTGTAGGAGATTTTTGTATATACAGTGGTACCTCATCATACGAACTTAATTGGTTCCAGGAGGAGGTTCGTAAGGTGAAAAGTTCGTAAGATGAAACAATGTTTCCCATAGGAATCAATGTAAAAGCAAATAATGCGTGCAAATCCTTCAGGAAAATCCCAAACTTTAGAAGGGAGGCGAACAGAGGGCAGGGAGGAGCAGCTAAAGGGGGCGGGTGGAAGAAGCAAGGCTAGGCTAAAGGGTGAGTGGGAAGGAAGAAAGGCAAGGGGGGCGCCCCTCCCTTTTCTTTTTTCAAAAGACACAGTTCCAGTGCCTTTGCAAGCATGCAAAATCTTTACTCCTCCAAGCTGCCCCTCCCTTTTCTTTCTTAAAAAGACACCATTTCAGTGCCTTTGCAAGCATGCAAAATCTTTACTCCTCCAAGCTGCCCCTCCCTTTTCTTTCTTCAAAAAAGGGGGGGAAAAGAAACCCCTTCATCCCAGCAGCAGCTGCTTGGGTTCGTAAGGTGAAAATAGTTTGGAAGAAGAGGCAAAAAAATTCTTAAACACCGGGTTCGTATCTTGAAAAGTACGTTAGAAGAGGCGTTCGTAAGATGAGGTACCACTGTATATGCAAATAAGGACAGGACTTTAGTCGTAATACATGCCACCACTTGCAAGTTCTATACTTTATACACACACACACCCCAAACCTCTGAGACTTGTTGCTATCTGCACTGCATCAAACAACAACAGGCCACTTAGTTCAGGTACTGTAAGTGAGGGCAGATAGGTTGTATGACAATCTTTTCCCACGGAATATCATTACCTTCATGCTTAATATCTGCTGGAGAATTGGCTTTATTAGTGCCCACAACTATTCTATAAGCATAATCACCAGGGGAAAATCTGTTTGAAAATAATTGATTTTTAAAAATTTAGATTTATGAGCGAATAGAAGGGGAACTCATCAAATTTACAGATGACATTAAGCTGACAGAAATAGCCAACATCCCAGAAGAAAAGCTCAGGATCCAAAAATATCTTGACAGACTTGAAGGTTTTACACTTAGCAGGAAAAATAAAAGGTACAAGTACAGATTAAGTGAAACCTGCCTCAAAAACAGTAACAGTAAGAGGCGTCTTGGAGTCCTAATGGACAGTCACTTAAATGTGAGCCCGCAGTGTTTGGCAGCAGTGAAAAAAGCTAATACAATCCTTGGTTGTATAAACAGAGGCGCAGAATCAAAATCATGTGAAGTGTTAGTACTTCTTTATAAAGCTTTAGTAAGGCCATACCTGGAACACTACATCCAGTTTTGATCTCCACATTACTAAAAATATGTTGAAAATTTGGAAAAAGTTGAAAGAAAAGCAACTAAGATGATTAAATGCCTGGACACCAAAACGTGAAGAATGATTGTAGGATTTGGCTGGTCTAGAGAAAAGAAGGACTATGGGTAACATACCCAGGGGTGGGCTGCTGCCCGGATGGAGGGGAACACACTGGGGTAGCAAAAATGGAGCTCCACCCCAGAGCACCCAATTTGCACTGAAAGATGTTGAAAGAAAATGCAGGGCATCCTGCATAAGCCACGCCCACAGTGTGGTAGTAAAAGTTTTGGTAGCCCTTCACTGGACATAAACCGCCCCCCCCCCCCCCCAGTATTTGAGGGGTTGCCACAAAGAAGAGGGGGTCAACAAAGCACCATAGGGCAGAACAAGAAACAATGGAAGGAAACTAATCAAGGAGAGAAGCAACTTGGAATTAAAGAGAAACTTCCTAATAGTGAAAACCAGTGAAGGGCTACCAAAATTTTTACTGCTTCAGAGGCCTGTATGCATGTGCAAAGGGGGCAGCAGGAGGGTTATGTGCACATGCGCAGGGGGAGGGCATTGCATTTTGGGTTGGACACGTGCACACACACACATTACAGAACTGGTATTGGTACATGGTTGATCACATTCATTTTGAAATTATGGAAATAAGATTAGACAATTTTGATGAAAATAAATTAGAGAAGCTGATGTTACGATGGAATAAGGTGAAAGATTATATGTTGAGTAGAATTTGTGACGAAAATGTGAAAAATAAACTTCAATCACTCTTTGAATAGTAAACAAATGCAAATTAGAGCTAAGGGGGAAAAAAGAACATAATTTAGTAAATATTTGAACCCCCGCAATTGGTGGTGGTGGTGATGGTTATTATCAGTCGGGTGATGGGCACACACACTGTGCACTGTTTTATGTTTGTTTTATGTAACCTTATGTTACATATTTTTTAAAAAAGACATGTGCTCACATACTATCGCACGTTCATCCGCCCTTTTGACACCCAAGCAAAGAAAAGTTCACCATCACTGGTATAGGATCCTCCTGCTTGTACAGGGGGTTGGGCTAGAAGACCTCCAAGGTCCCTTCCAGCTCTATTCTCAAATGCTAAAAGAAAGGCGTGGCTTAAATTGTCTGTCATTTATCTGAATGCTAGAAGTAAGGTCAACGAAGCAGTCAACGAAGCGGTAGAAGTGATGTGCCGGTGCCTGGAGGCTGTTGGGGCCTGGATGGGTGTCAACAGACTCAAACTCAACCCGGATAAGACGGAGTGGCTGTGGGTTTTGCCTCCCAAGGACAATTCCATCTGTCCGTCCATTACCCTGGGGGTGGAATTATTGACCCCCTCAGAGAGGGTCCGCAACTTGGGCGTCCTCCTCGATCCACAGCTCACATTAGAAAACCATCTCTCAGCTGTGGCGAGGGGGGCGTTTGCCCAGGTTCGCCTGGTGCACCAGTTGCGGCCCTATCTGGACCGGGACTCATTGCTCACAGTCACTCATGCCCTCATCACCTCGAGGTTCGACTACTGTAATGCTCTCTACATGGGGCTACCTTTGAAAAGTGTTCGGAAACTTCAGATCGTGCAGAATGCAGCTGCGAGAGCAGTCATGGGCTTACCTAGGTATGCCCATGTTTCACCATCACTCCGCAGTCTGCATTGGCTGCCGATCAATTTCCGGTCACAATTCAAAGTGTTGGTTATGACCTTTAAAGCCCTTCATGGCATCGGACCAGAATATCTCCGAGACCGCCTCCTGCCGCACGAATCCCAGCGACCGATTAGGTCCCACAGAGTGGGCCTTCTCCGGGTCCCGTCAACTAAACAATGCCGGTTGGCGGGTCCCAGGGGAAGAGCCTTCTCTGTGGCGGCGCCGGCTCTCTGGAACCAACTCCCCCCGGAGATTAGAACTGCCCCTACTCTTCCTGCCTTCCGAAAACTCCTTAAGACTCACCTTTGCCGTCAGGCATGGGGAAACTAAACATCTCCCCTGGGCATGTTAATTATACATGGTATGCTTGTGTGTGTGTTTGCTATTACATGGGGTTTTCTTAAATCGTTAAATATTTTAATTAATTGGATTGTTGTGACTGTTTTTACTTGTTGTGAGCCGCCCCGAGTCTCCGGAGAGGGGCGGCATACAAGTCCAACTAATAAATAAATAAATAAATAAATAAAATAAGGTTGTGGTTGCCAGATTCCCAATTGTTTGCTAGAGTTAGACTTTCAATCTGCTTCATGCTGTGAGAAGCTATTACCTGTTTTTGTATATCAGGATGCTTTGGAAGATGTAAGTCCTGGCCAAATTGTTTTTGCTCTGTTGGACAACTATAGTGAAGTGAATGCTTTGGGAGGAAATGAAGTTTGCCTCTTTTGGAGGTGAGCCTAAGGCCTTTCAGGGAAAACCGAATTAGTCTGACCTGCTTCTTATGATTCTGTATGAAGAGGCAAAGGGGAAATTGCCTACAGTGCGGGCAGGAGGGATAATTTTTTAAACAAAGCAGCTGTGCTAGGTGTATATATAAATGTTTTTTGCAGTCTGATGAAACAGTTTGTGCAATAAACATTTCCAAATCTTGTTACATAAATGGAGTGTAGACACACCCCGCTTCATCTCCATCTCGACATCTGGGCCGGGAAGAAAAGCTGAATAGTCTTTAAATTTATGGCAAGTGTTGGTTTTTTTAATTAATGTGACTTGCTGACAGAGTTCTTCAAACCTCAAAATCTAAAACACTGAAAACATCTGTAAGTTTTGATATCCTCTAAAGTTGTTTTTGTTGCTTGGGAGGGAACCTTCACGGTTTGGCCCTGTTCTTTGAAAAGGGAGCCACCCTTCTTTAGCTTGGTCGCTGATTTACAGCATCTTTCATAATATGCATCTTCAATTCCAGCTGTCTCCACAACAAATTCTCAGGTCTAACATTGTTCTGGAGCTACCCAGTTTTAAGTAAATGTAAATCCACTGACTGGGAAAACTGGGCTTTTACGGGTGTCATTCACCAAGTTGTTCTCTGGAGCATCTTGGGGCTACTAGGTTTTCTCAAGGGCTCCTAAAAGAAGGTCATTTAAATGGGGCAGCAATTGATTTATCCCAGTGTAAAACTTGCATCTAAAGGTAGATTGATATATACTATGTCAGTGAAGACAAAGTTATGGCACGTGTGTCACAGGTGGCACATCTGCTGGCACGTGAGCCATTGCCCTAGCTTAGCTCCAGCACATATGTGTGCTCCAGCCAGCTGATTTTTGGTTCATGCAGAGGGGCTGGAAGGACGTTTTCAACTTCCAGAGGGTCTCAGAGCGGGTGGGGGAGGACATCTTTGCTTTCCCCAGGATAAAGGGAAGCCTCTGGAGACTGAGAAGGGCGAAAAATGGGCCTACTGGGCCCACTGGGCCATTTCCGGCATCCAGAGGGCCTCAGGCGGGGGGGGGGGAGGGAGGGTAAGCTTTTTGTCCCTCTCCAGACATTGAATTATGGGTGTGGGCACTTGCTTTTGGCACCTGAGGGAAAAAAAGATTCGCCATCACTGTACTACGTCACACTGTCTCTTTGAAGCGATTCAAGTCTTCAGAAGCTGCCATATAGCAATAGCCTTTAGTGCTTTACAGTTCTCTCTAAGCGGTTTACAGAGTCAGCCTATTGCCCCCACCTATCTGTGTCCTCATTTTACTGACCAGAAGGGTGGAAGGCTGAGTCAACCTTGAGCTGGCAAGGAAATCCCAAAATATTTCAGACGCTGAGTAGACTTTTGAGGTCTTGGCTCTTCAGAAGAAAAATAGACAATATTGAGACATTGGAGAGGGGCGGCATACAAATCTAATATATTATTATTATTATTATTATTATTATTATTATTATTATTATTATTATTATTATTATTATTATGTCAGTACAACACAGCAAACGAGATCACTATGCTGGATTTCGTATTTCATCACCAGTCAGGCGCTTCCCAAGCACCTAGGACTGCGTGATGTAGCGGCGAATTATGTTTGCCGATCCAAGTAAAGTGGCCTTTTGCAATTGACAGATGGAGATTTTGTCAATTCCAATGGTTTTCAAATGTCCGCTGAGATCCTTTGCTACTGCACCCAGCGTGCCAAGTACCACTGGGACCACTTTCACTGGCTTACGTCAGAGTCGTTGCAGCTCGATTTTTAGATCTTCGTATTTCACTAATTTCTCTGGCTGCTTCCCCCTCAATTCTGCTGTCTCCTGGGATTGCGATGTCGATGATCCATACTTTCTTTTTCTCCACGATCACAATGTCTGGTGTGTTATGCTTCAGAATTCGGTCAGTCTGAAGTCAGAAGTCCCACAGTAGTTTTGCTTGCTCATTTTCGACCACTTTTTCGGGCTTATGATCCCACCAGTTCTTTGCCACTGGTAAATGGTAGTTCCGGCACAAGTTACCAATGGCAAAGAACTGGTGGGATCATTATTATTATTATTATTATTATTATTATTATTATTATTATTAATTCTGTATATACAACTATTTTTCTTTTTTAGGGGGTGTATCATCAGATGTCTTAATAGGTCCCTGTCTTTTCCTTTTCCTTCCTATGACATTTTGTCTTCTTGGCTGAAAAGGATTACTTTCTTTTATACCCTTATTTCATAATTCTTTTTTGATTGATTGAATATAAAAGTATTGGCCAACAAGCATCTGAAAATATGGGTGGGGTTTCCCCCCCTCTTTTTTAAATTTTACAGGTGGTAGCTCAGCAAAGCAGACAACCTGGGAAGGAGGACACCGCGTCCCCACAGTTGCATATTGGCCAGGGAAGATCCCAGAAAATGTGACAAGCCCTTTGCTGTTAAGGTAAGAGAGAAAAATCACTTTCTGTATGGATTGTTCATGGAAGATTCCTTTATGGTCCATCTAGAACAGCGTGTAGATGATTGACTCCCAAACCATAGCAATCTGAGCTGCTAGAATAGCTGAGAACACACATTCCTGAAGATGAAAGACTTTGTCATCTCTGAAGTGATAAAAACTATCAGAAATAAAAGGTACTTGACCTCTGTAAAGTTCCACAGCATTTTGCAATCTATTGCTTTCCTTAATCCCTCTTTCAGGCCCATGGTGAGCATTTGTAAATAAGGCTCTAGAATGTTGAACAGCCAAGCAGGTCAATTGCTGATCCTTCATTGTTTGTCAGGCATATTTCTTCTCCTAAATAAAGCTGAGTTGAAAAGGGATCCAAAGTTTACTTTTGAGATGTTTCAAAATATTTTTCTAAGATTATAAGAAACAATTGTTATAATTCTGGAACTGCTTTGGCATCATTGGTCTGGAATAACTTTTTTTCTCTCAGAAGGAGTCAAGAAAATGGATGCTGTATATTGCAATTCCCAAACTATATGTCTGTAAATTAAACTTCATGTTGTCTTGGTCAGGAGTGTTAACTGCATATGGCCATGATGGCGAATCTATGACACGTGTGCCACAGGTGGCATGCAGAGCCCAATCTGTGGGCATGCGAGCCGTGGCCCAGCTCAAGTCCACCGTGCATGCACCCGCATCTCTGCAGGCTTTTCTCAAACCTCCTGGAGGGTGAAAACGGCCTCCCCCAAGTTAGGAGGCCCTCCAGAGGCTGGTAATGGGCCCATTTCCGGAACTTCTAGGAGGCCCGTTTTTTGCCCTCCCCAGGCTCTGGAGGCCTTCTTCGAGGGGTTGCGTGCACATGCACAGGAATGTGGTTGGGTCCATATTGATGCTATGATTGCAAAGACTATCAACAGCATTCAGATATCACTTTATAAAGTATACCCTAAGGAGGTGGAATATGCCTGCTCTCATTTGGCTTGGTTACTTTCGTTTTTGCTCCCACATGTCATGAAAGGAGCTTGGAAACTTCAGCATTTAATTGAACCACATTTGTTGTAGTTTACCTTATTGGTTTCAACAACATAAAGAATAACTAAGCCAGATTTGGAAAACTTATCCTAAAATTGGCAGTAAGGCTTCCAAGGTGAGTAAAGCAGTGCAATACAGTTAGTAGGTGCATGAAGGAAAATTAGACTCTTTCCTAAGATTAACCACTCCTCCAGTGATCCCTTTCAGTTGCAGCTCCCCGCACAGAACGCAACCAGAACTTCCCATCCCCAAAATGGTGGTATTTATTTACAGTATCTATTATTTTATTGTTTGTTTGTTTGCTTGTTTATTTGTTTGTTTGTTAAAACATGTACAAAATAGCAGGAATTTGTATGAACATAAACAAAAGCAAAGTAGGTACAGGTAAATTTGGACAATAGGACAGAAAGACAGGGACGCTAGGCACAATGGTGCGCTTATGCCCACCCTTTACAGATCTCTTGGGAATGGGGTGAGGTCAACTGTAGAGAGTCTTAAGGTTTTGGAATTTGGGGAAGAAACCTCTGAGTCAGGTAGTGCATTCCAGGCATTGATCAGTCTTTTGCTGAAGTCCTATTTTCTGCAGTCAAGTTTTGTGCCTTCTTGCTCCTGCTTTGTGCAGGATATTTGGCTTTCACAGCTTTAAATTTGTCTTTACTTTAAATAACTTATTATGTCACTAATAATTTGAATTTATTTGCAACTTTAGATGACTTCCACAGGTGTTCTTCCTTTATTACTGGCATTATAAAAGTAATTTTCACCCATGGAAGTGTCACAGCAGTTCTAATTAATGCTAACAAATTCTACAACACTTTGGGCTTTTAGTTATTTATTTATTTAAAGTATTTGAACCGTACTTACTACTTCAACAGTTCATGGCTGTTACACAGAAGTTCATGATAATATTTTTCGCAGATACATTTCAAGTACTATCATCAGATCAGATGCATGAGAGCTGGGAACACATCTCTATGTAACTTTCTATCTGCTTGCTTTGATCCTGCCATTAAATGTACTTTATGCTCCATTGTAATGTTAGGTTCTTAATTGATTGTTCAGTCAATCAGTTATGCCAAATCAGGGCTGTTGCATTATGACCATTTCATTAAATCCGTCAACTCCTATATTTTTGGAATGCTATTTTAACTTTCAGCAAAATTTTGATAAATTTTGCTGAAAGGATATTTCATCTAAAGAGTCAAAGATTCTTTCCTCACTTCCTAGTTAACAGAAAACTATTCTTGTATAATATATGTTGTCCTCTTTTTCAATCCATTTCCTTCCTCTTTTCCCACTCACTGTTATCTACCTGACTTCCTTCCAACCTACTGGTAATTAGAAATAAAGCCTAACAAATGTTATGCATTACTGAATAGCAACAAGATTAAAAGGAAACAGTACTTGAACTCCAGAAACATATCTTAAAATATACTGTGAGTCAGGGTGCATTTTTATCCTGGAAGACAACATTTGAATTCTAAGTCTTTTTAATAATTGAGAAAACAGTCAGTTTAGGAAAGCTGAAGTCCAGACAATATGCAAGTCTCAAAATGTATGTCAGATCTGTTTGCTAGCTAGTAAAGGCACCTATGCTAAGGAAAGGAAAACAGCATCCTATCATAAGCAGATTTTTTTTAAAGAACCAGGAAGAACCTCTGCATAACAGTTTAAATCCCCTCTCAAAGTAGCTTCTAAAATAAATTAATGCTAACATTTTAAAATAATCTTTTAAAAATTGAAAACAGTAGGAAACAATTAAAAGTTTCAGGTTGAGAAAGGAAGCAAACCCAGGTGTTCTTGCTGGCAGGACTCCAGCATTTCATGGAAATTTTAGTAGGCATCTATTAGAAAAAGAACTATTAATTGTGCAATTTTAATGAGGTTGATTGTTTCTTTGGGAATCATTCAGACTTTTTATAAGTGTTCCATGCAAGATAAAAAGAAGGAATAGATTCTTGTAACTCCTTATCCACTGATGGAATTCTTATGACATAACACTGTATATCTAACAGTCTAATTAATTGATTGTGAAAGTATAATGGATATCCATAAGGATGAAAATCTGCTGACAATGAATTAGTGAACGGTCACTAACAAATACTATGATGTCAAATTATTTCCCTGCTTAGTTTTAATTTAGAGGTTTAAGGTTTTATCACAAACATCGAATAAACCACAGATAATGACTGGCATATATCTTTTGTTCTGATGCTAATATTAGTTCAGATATAGGGTGTTTTGGAATATATTATACGAAGGATTAACTACAGTAGTGATGAAATTGTAAAACTAAATTGAGTTTTTCTCCTGTGTGCTTGTGACTTATTCCCAATAAAAGCTCAACTTTTTTGCTGTCCAAACGGTGAACAGTTCAAATCTAAAACTTCTTGCAGAGTTTTGAAGACTTAGGAGTTGCAAGTTTTTTTTCTAAATTACGAAACTAGTAGTTGAAACTTATATGAAGGATAGACATTACTTTTTCTTCTGCCATGCTAATCATTTATTTAAATGTAACTGTCTAGTTCAGTTCTGTAACCCAACAAGACAGACACAGACTTCAGAGGAAAATCAGAACTGCAGGAAAAACAATGACTGCCAACCTGCCTTCCATTGAGGACCTGCATACTGCATGAGTCAAAAAGAAGGTGGTGTAAATATTTACAGACCCCTCGCATCCTGGACATAAATTGTTTCAACTCCTACCCTCAAAACGATGCTATAGAGCACTGCATACCAAGAACAGACACAAGAACAGTTTTTCCCCTAACAACACCACTCTGCTAAACAAATAATTCCTTGCCACTATCAAACTATTCATGAAGGCTGCATTTCTATTACTATTAGTTTTCTCATCATCCCTATCACCCATCTCCTCCCCCTTATGACTGTATGACTATAACTTGTTGCTTGTATCCTTATGATTTATATTAATATTGATTGTTTCTTGATTGCTTATTTGTACCCTATGACAATCGTTAAGTGTTGCCTCTCATGATTCTTGACAAATGTATCTTTTCTTTTACGTACACTGAGAGCATATGCACCAAAGATAAATTCCTCGTGGGTCAAATCACACTTGGCCAATAAAGAATTCTATTCTATTCTAATGGCTTTTGATGAATGCCACTAGCAAGGCCTTGATGATTTCTGCTTGTCAAAAATAGGCCATTAAAGTACGGTAGGTCATCTAGTAAATAGAAGAAATTGCACTGTCATTGATTGGTTGGTCCCTTGACTTAAGCTTACAGACTGAGAAACTTCTCTCTCTCTATGGATGGGACTATGTGTTCTTTTTATGTAAGATATTTATGGAAGAAATAGTGTTATCAGATTTACATAGACAAAAAAAGAAATAAAAGAAAAATACATTTTTCCATCATGTATTTATAGAGTAAAGGTTCATGTAACTGGAATCTTCTAGTTTGTTTACTGAGGTTCATATTTAGCACAACGGGTTGTGTGAGTAAAACCATGGTCATTAAGAACTTATCTCCCACTCATTTTGTCATGGAGATGCCTCGCTAATAAGTTACAGAGGATATCGTTTTTAGGAGAGATAAGGAGAGTGGACACACACAGCTCTGATCCCCAAAGAAATGTGTGATGTGCCAATTTGGCACATACTATTCAAAGAAGACAATAAAAAAAAGACATTCGGAAACAAAAAATGACAAAACATCAACAATCAACACCCAGATAAGAGAGATTAACACCAAGATTAATGCTAGACCAACAATCAAGACGTAAACAACACCCCAATCAACAACTATTCCAATTCCAAACAAATAAGCTAACAGGAAACAACAGCCTAGTCAAGAAACTAGCAATTATAGACCACAAATAATAAAAAGACTGTAACATGGAAATGCCACAGCATTGCAAAGTACTAGGATTGCAAAGTACCTTGCCTTTCTTTAGTTGGAGCTTGCTACAAAAATGTGCACGTTAAAAGTTGAGAAGAGTCTCTTCAGTTCTATTACTTATTCCTCCAGATGAGAAATACAGGGGCTTTTGAAGCAGAGAGAACTATAGATTCATTTAGGATATGTCAAAAACCTCTCTGTGGTCTTTAGCAATTATACCTTACCGAAAACCACCAAGGATTCCATCAAAGCAGTTCTCCCAAACCACCCACTTACAGCCTCTCCAGAGTTTATTTAAGAAAGAATAGGACTGTAGGGCTCTGGAGCATTCAGTTCTGCATACCTAGAAAGTAAGATTGCCCCAATAGAGCAGGTGAGTTAATGAGATACACGTAGTCCTCAATTTATGACCAAAATTGAGCAAAACTTTTTCTTGGCTAAGCAAGAGAGTTGAGTGAGTTTTGCCCCATTTTCTGACCTCTCCACTGTTGTTGAGTGAATCACCACAGTTGTTAAGTTAGTAACATGCTTATTAAGTGAATCTGCCTTCCCCATTGACCTTGTTTGTCAGAAGGGCGCAAAAGGTGATCGCCTGACCTTGGGGCAGTCATTAATATGAACCAGTTGCCAAGCATCTGAATTTTGACCAAATGATCATGAGGATGTTGCAACAGTCATAAGTATGGAAACCAGTTCATAAGTCACTTTTTTTGTTCTAACTTCAAATGGTTTCTAAACGAATGGTTTTAAGTCAAGGACTAGATGTCTTTGGGGCTGCAGTTACAGAATTAGCCAAAAGGCAAAAATATATTTGCACATACAGTATTTGATTGGATTTAGCTCCCTAAAAGAAAAAGCTATCCTAGAAAGATATGGTCTTTTTGGGAAAAGATAGTGTCTGATAGAATTGTTTTCTGAAAAAACGTGAAAATACTTGTGCATTTGTGTTGATTATGCTATTTATCGATGTTTAGAAAATCAAGACAGCTGTTATGCATAGTTTCATGAAAAAATGTGGCAGCATTTCAGCAAATTAGCTGCCATTTCTAGAGAGTGAGCCAGCCTCATGTAAAATGTCCAGACAAGACCAAATACCGAAGAACAATTAAATTAAATGAAGTCATATAACATGCACTTCAGAATTAAGTTACACTAAAAGGATTTAGGAAGTGTTCATTTTCAGTCCAGAGATCATGACAAAATTCTGCTGCTTGATCTTCTTGTTCATGAACAAGAACACCCTGTTTTTACTGATATTTAATAATTAACT